>NC_056536.1:3056306-3188806 GCF_910596095.1 Thunnus maccoyii | reverse complement strand
ACACACACAAAGAAATTTCCCACTGACCAGTGTGACTGATGTATGAGGGTGTGGTTGGTTGCGAATACCCTATGTGTTACTCAGAAAACGGAAGTGTGTCTAGGAGGTGCATTTTATCTAACTGCATGTGGGTGTGGGTGTGTGTGTTTAGTGCGTCCTGTCAGGAGTGAAAGTGTACTTAACTTCACATGTGAGGGTAAATGTTAATTCAAACCTGTAGCAAGGTGTTAGTGTGTGTGTTTGTGCGAGGGAGAAGGCCAACATAAGGGATATGTCTGAACAAGGATCCCAAAGGGGTCAGCAGCACCACTTTGTCCACTTCCTCATTCTGAAGAATGGATAGCAAGAGACAGAGAATAAAATGACAGCAAGATGACTTTAGGCCTGCATGAAATAGAGCTCAGAGAGAAAGAGAGCGCATACAGAGATGGATGAGGTTATAAAGTACAATAGTCACATATTTCAGATGTTTCAGTGTCAAGTACGCCGTCAGTCATTGAGCTTTCTAATAAATCAATTTATGTCTAGACATTGTGGCATTCATAATGTACTGCATGGTAGACTCTTTCATCATCTACTGCTCTGTGGTTAAAAGCTGGTTAAAACAAACACCAGAAAGCTTTTTAGTGGTTAAATGTTACTTTGTAAATCCAAAAGGAAAGAAGAAAAGACTGAAGAAAACCGCCTCATGTCATCACCTACAGCAAAGTATTCTCTGTAGGGAGTTGTGCAACTGGCACTGACCAGTAGGAGCCAATGGGCTCCTACTTTGAAATTAGCATTTAGAGACAGACCGACACATTATTTATTGTCATTAAGAAATATATAGAATAAAACCACACATCAGGTGTGTCTGAACTCTCAATAGTGCAGCTCTATATTTCGGAGTCATAAGGAGACAGCATGTGTGTACATGTGTGAGTGTGTCTGTCTGCCACTGATTGGATGATCAAATTGTATACACATTTTGTGTGCATTTTATTGAAATTTGAAGGTGACTTGTTCTTAACAGGAGAAGCTCAGGCTTAAATAATGAACAAGTCATGAGGCAATGTCTGAATGGTACACAGCAAACTGTGCAATACCAGATTTTTTGCTGAGTGGGCATTTGGTACCCGTATTGTTGATCAGGAAGTGAAAATGAATCATCTCCATGGAGACCAAGGCCCAAGAACACATAAACAAATGAGTGTTATTCAGTCCTCCATCTTCCTTATCGTTTGATCTCAGATTTTTTTCCTGTCCATTGAGATTCCTGCACATCATTTCACTATAATGGTCCCTTCAGATATCACTCATCATCATGGAGGTCCACCAAGTTGAGTGCAACTACAGTAAACATGAAATAACCAGAAAGGCAGGAAAAATGGACTTGATGCACTTTCTCATAAATTTACTAATATTCTAAGTAAAATGTTGACAGAAAGCTTGTCTTTGTCAGTTCTCAGTACTCAACCATGTCTCCTGAATTCTGTCAAGACATGTCTATTCCCCACTCTCACTCCCAATTTCATTTTGTTTTATTGGCATGACATGTACATTCATGTGCTGCTAAAGCACATGTAGGAATTGGATGAATAATAAAAGACGATAAAAAGAGTCCAGGGAAAACAAAAATGAAACAAGCTCCAACAAAACATTAAAGACAGACACTAAATCACAATACAGTAATACTACAATGAACAGAAAACATTATATAATATTATATATTGTATATTAAATCATGTAATACTGCTGCACATTCTCTCACTATCTCTCTGCCTTACTGTCTGTCTGTCTCTCTTGCTCTGCAGGTCATGTCTCTGCAGGTCTGTGTGTCAGGCTCAACTGCTTCAGTAATGAGATCATATGATGTCATCCCTGTTCACTCGGGAGCAGCTATCCAATCAGTCTGCCTGAACCCTGATATATGTGTGTGTGTGTGTGTGTGTGTGTGTGTGTGTGTGTGTGTGTGTGTGTGTGTGTGTGTGTGTGTGTGTGTGTGTGTGTGTGTGTGTGTGTGTGAGAGAGAGAGAGAGCGAGAAAGAGACCAAATGTATATGAGCATGGGTTAGAGGTCCTCACAGGAAACACGCAGACTACGAAAGGTGCTATACAAACAAAGCTTGATAAATTGATTTGTCTTATTGTGAAACACTTTGTAACATTTTTTCTTATAAATAAAGTTCATTATTATATTATTATGAACATGTTCAATCAATGGCATAATGTTGGTGTACCATGCTTCACTTTGGAAGACTGGTGGAGGATGAAGGAAATGAAGGGGAAAATGAAGTCAGACAGATCACCAGGGTCAACCAGAGAAGGGGCAAAATACATTTTTTTGGACTTCCTCCCCTTCTCGCTCAGCCTTCTTTTATCTTCTCTAAATGGAAGTGGTTTTGTATTTCAAGCTACCCGCCCCCCCCCCCCCCCCCCCATCTTGCAACAACACGAACACACAGTCACACACTCATGCACAGAAGGAATGCATCATTTCGAATGCATGCTTTTGGTTGCAGTTCATCTGGCATGACATCATTATTTGTTTCCCTTCACATCTGTTTTCAGTGAATCCAGTCCAGACGCAGGTGAGGAGGATGGCTGTCACCTTATATTTCATCATGCGCTCATGCAGCAAGGCTTAACAAATGACTGATACCAATACACACTCAGAAACAGTCACACGTACAGCAAATGAGCCATACAGGTGTGATATGTTCAGGAATTTGTGTGCCGTACCTGTGTTGTTGTGCAGTGGTGATGCAATGCATACACACTGTCACCTGGTTGAGCAAGAGGAGCCTCTCTCTGTCTGACACACACACAGTCATGCACACATAACTAGCAAGGCTGTTGGCCAGCAGGGTCATGATGATGTCAGTGAGAACACACAGCCTCTGAAACACTACTCTGTCTGATCCAGAGGTGTATGTGTGTGCGTGAAATATGTGTGTCCAACATTAGGATTATGTATGTTTTTTGCGCGCACATGAAAGCAGCAAAAGAAATCTGGAGTCCAAGAGAAATATTTAGAGCAAGAAAACTTGAGGAGGAAAGAGGGGGTAGATGGAGCGAGGGATAGTGAGGGGGAGATCAGTCATTCATAGCTGCTCTCTCTCTCTCTCTCTCTCTTTCTCTCTCTTTCTCTCTCTCTCTCTCCACATTCCTCCCCCCTTATATGGACAAAACTACTGGAGCCCATCTCTCCATCTCTTATACCACACACACAAATGCAGAAGTCACCAAAACTAAATACAGTTTGAGGTTCTTCATCTTCATTTGCGGCCCCTGACCCAAATTTAGGACATCTCACCCTAGAATGCAGTCTAATGAAAATATATCGCTGCCACCCTGCAGAAACCAGGCCAAACACACTGATATCCAGAGTTCATCTCTCTGTGTCTCTGCAAGCCTCTTGTTTGTTTGCTTTGCTTTTTTTTTTTCTGTCTGTCCTGTTCTTCACCGTTCTCAAGCCTCC
The DNA here is from genome assembly GCF_910596095.1 of Thunnus maccoyii. Lineage (NCBI taxonomy): Eukaryota > Metazoa > Chordata > Actinopteri > Scombriformes > Scombridae > Thunnus > Thunnus maccoyii. The sequence continues at coordinate 3,185,346 of NC_056536.1, read as the reverse complement.
TCTCTGTTTAGTTCAAGAGAGTAGAAGACCCGAGGGAGGAACGCTGGTCATGAGGGAATCAAGCAGTGCTTTCTTAGGGAAAGAGCCAGAAAATAAGAAAAACTAAAAACACAATGGGGGGTGGTGGCGGAGGAGTGGAGGGGGTGGGGGTGGGGGTGGGGGGTGGTTGGAGGGGGGTAGGCTGAAACTGACAAACAGTTAGCAAGAGGAGGCAAAGACAAAGTGAGACATAGACAGAAGGGCAGAGAGAGAGAGAGGGGAAGGGAGAGCTTACCTTAAAAGGCTGTGTTTGTAGATAAAGAAGGGCGTCAGAGTGTTTAAATGTACTTGTCGATGTGCGTTCCCCGGTTGTTAAATGTCCCAAACCTATATTAACAGGTGGGCGGAGGGGATTAAGAGGCTTTATAGAGCAGAGTATAGACAAGACTTGAGACAGGATTCAGTTGGACAAAGACCACCCTCCTCAAAGCTGCACTTACATCGCTTTCCAGTCAGTCTGTATCATAGCGATGATGGACAGCTGTACATGTGATTGTTGGGTGTGTGTATCCTACATGTGTGTATTTGTGAGCGTCTTGCCAAAATTGCCAGCAGCTACTAGCAATAGATTCCTGTAGTCTGATTCATTCAGTTCAGTCAAGTCTCCTTTTAAAGACTGTGAATGTGTTGTCTTGATGCTGAGCACCCCTGTCTAATTTCAATATCCACTTGGAATGCACACACGCACTCACACACACACACACACACACATACACACATGCACTACAGTTATTGATAGGCTGCCTACTCACAAACATCCACTATACTTAAACTGCAACTCAAAAGTGTGCATGTGCAGATTACACATACACACTCACAGACTCACACTCTTCCTGCCCCAGCCCCATGCGCTCATTATCCAACAGGAATTAAATATCTGGGAATAAGTCCAGATTTCTCTCAGCCCTGCTCTCCTCCAATCTGTGTGATTTTCTTAATATGGCCAGAGAGGGAGTGAAAACATAAAGAGAGAGCTGTATGTCAGAGCAGAGTTACCAAAGTAGCTCAAATGTCCTTCTGTCCATCTCTCCTCCTCACCTTCCTGTCCAAATGAGGCTTAAGTGTTTATTTAATCTTCACAGGGTCATCAAAAGGTAGTACATTTTAGATTTAGACAAGATTTATTTATTGATGACATTTTCATTATTGTGTAATTCATACCATTTCGCCCAGCCCCTGTAGGCTAACAATGCACTATAAATAAAAGGTATCCTCTGGAGTTTTCTTGTAATCAACCAATGTTATGGTTATATCCAGCATTTCCTAAAGTACCTGTTGAATACATTTCCTTCCTCTTTGCAAAGCTGTTTTGTTGATTGTTGATTTGTTTCTTGGCAACATGGTGAGCCGCTTTTAAAAGAATCCTTCCATTGCACTACTAGAAGTTAAAAACTCCACAGGTTACCTGTACATATGAACCAGATTCACAATGCTGTACACACTTTTTTCAATTAGTGGTTTCCAACCTTTTTTTGCTTGTTACTGCTTAAAATTAAACGTCTACTTATGACCCCTGATCACAAGTTTTGGCCTTATTATGGAGTTGTGAGCAGATCATCCAACTTCTTTGGCTGTTTTTAAAATTTTAGATACCCAAGGATGTGAAAATATCCACTGTTTCACATTATCTGTCTTGGGACACCTTGTGGTGTATAAAACATTAATAAATGATTATTATTATTAATTATTATTATAATTAATATTAACCATAATGAAAGCCATCAGTTACAAGATAAACTCTTTATTAAAAAACCCTTTTCAATAAGCACTTGTCTCTTTGCATCTATATGTTCTTCAAATACATGTTAGAATTTGAAGTATTGAAGTCTGTTATTGAAGTTTACCATGCAAGGTCCCAACCTGCCCATCAGAGGGAATCTACACATTCATGCACTGATGGAACAGCCACCAGGAGCTATTTGGGGTTCAGAATCTTGCCCAAGGACACTTTGACATGTGGACTGGAGTAAAGTAACAGACTACCACACAACATTTAGCCTGATTACCTCTCAATCTGCATGGTGTGGGAATACTCAGAAAAGAAACAGACACACACTTTCCACCAGGGCACACACTCTCTCTCTCTCACACACACACACACCCTAACATATGGACAGAAGGGTTTCCAAGAAGGAAGCCCCTGCAAGAGATATTACACATTTTCCATGACATACAGCACACACATATGCAGTAAACTGAATCACACATATTGTACTCATATGAAAACCGACCATACACATAAAGTACACTTGAAAACATCTAATTATTCCTGAACTTCTGACGTCCTGAGTGTGTGTGACTCAGCCTGTGGCAGACATCAGAGTCTGCTGCTTGGTGAGTCAGTGTGTTTACTCTGCTCGGTCCTGACTGTGTTTTAGAACTTCAAATCCTCACAGTACAGTTGACTGTGCTTGTGGTAAGAGATGATACCACATATTAAGTGTGTTGTATGAGTATATGTGCAGGTGCAGGAGGTTTTAAATGGTGCTTTGGGCTGTAATGACAATGAGCATTTGTTCTTTAGCAGTCTGGTTGTGTTAGCTGTCTTGGTGCTTGTGCAGAAGAGTGCACAGAGGTTTTGCTGTTCAGGAACTCTAGTTGAAGTAACAAAAGAATGCGTTTGATGGCTTATCAGATACCAAAACCCTGCACAACTGTTTGTAACATTCACAGACAGGATTTTACAACTCTGAAAAGTTATCATAGCAGCAACTATTTTATCTTTCATCACAATGATCATGAGGTAAACAGCAGAAATACAACATTCACAGTACTAAGTAATCCACCAGGAGTGTACACTGGGATGTACAGACATGGATGTACAGTGTTGAAATTAAAAGATATTTTTATTATCAATGCATGTCTATGTTTGGTTTGCAGTGGAACAAAACACAAAAGTTATGTAACTGAATTCATGCTTATTCTACAAAGACATTCTAAGCCTAGACAAAATTATTGGTACCCTTTAGAAGTTGTAAGAAATAATTGATTAGTAGTGATACTTTGAGCAGACTACTGTGTTTTAATTAGTATCACAGGTGTTTTCAATCTTATAATCAATCATGCAGCCAATTTAAAAGGAGAAAATTACTCACTCTGCTGTTTTGTGCCACTGTGTGTATCACACTGAACATGGAAAAAACATTAGAAAAGACATTAGAAAAAAGGTAATAGCTAAGCATGGTCAATGCAAATGTTACAAGACCATCTCCAAAGAGCTTGATGTTCCTGTGACCACTGTTGCCAATATTATTAAGAGGTTTAAGGCCCATGGAACTGTAGCCAACATCTCTGGACATGGTCACAAGAGGAAAATTGGCCCAAGATTGAACAGAGGGATTGCTTGAATGGTTGAGAAACAACCAAGGAAAACTTCAATACAGATCCAAGCTGATCTTCAAGTTCAAGGTACAATAGTTTCAAGTCGCACCATCCGTCACTCTCTAAATGAAAATGGGCTCCATGGTAGAAGACCCAGGAAGACCCCACTTCTAAGAGAGAGACACAAAAAAGCCAGACTGGACTTTTCCAAAATGCATGTTGACAAGCCACAGTCCCTCTGGGAGAATGTGCTTTGGACAGATTAAACAAAATTAGAGCTTTTTGGTAAATCACACCAACCCTATGTTTACAGAAGAAAAAAATGAAGCCTTCAAAGAAAAGAACACCATGTCTACTGTGAAACATGGAGGAGGCTTAGTGATATGTTAGGGTTGCTTTGCTGCCTCAGGCACTGGGTGCCTTGAATTTGTGCAGGGCACAATGAAATCAGAAGACTATTAAGGCATTTTGGAGTGAAACATACAGCCCAGTGTCAGAAAGCTGTGACTTTGTCACAGGTCATGGGTCTTCCAGCAGGATAATGACCCCAAACATACATCAAAAAGCATCCAAGCGTGGATGAGAAGAAAACATTGGACCGTTCTGAAGTGGCCTGCTATGAGTCCTGATCTGTATCTCATTGGACATCTGTGGAAAGAGCTGAAACTTGCACTCATGAAACCTGAGAGAATTGGAGCAGTTTGCTCAAGAAGGCTAAACTACTGGTGGAGATTCAGTGTTACAGAAAGTGCTTGACTGCAGTTATTGCCTCCAAAGGCTGTGCTACAAAATATTAAGTTTACCAAGAGTACCAATATTTTTGGCCATGCGATTTTCATTTGTTTTATTGTATTAAATAAAATGTTTAGTTGTAAATCAAGAGCAAAGTTTCAGTTATATTCAAGGTGAAATAAAGAATGATGGAAACCATATACTTCTGTCAGTTTCAGCTTAATACTGAGAAAATTTAGTTTTTAAAAAAAAAAAAAAAAAAGGTGGAAGGATACCAATATTTTTAGCCATGTCTGTAAGTGATTGACTAACACAGCACCTTGCTGGATGATGTTGTACTGCATTTCAGCAAAAGTTGGGCCTGGTTGAACTTTTTTTGCCTTATGACTCTGTGTTGGCACTCCTTCTGCGTCAACAAACTGCACCCATTCAAATAAATGAGAGGGCTGCATTTTTTCTTGAGGTTAGTGTAAGCGGTTAGTTATGAATGTTTGTAATCTATTAATAAATATTCGTAGAATTCTTATGTTCTCAAAAGCCCAATCAATCTTAGCGAGTCATTAATGAAAGTTTTTTTTAAATTGTGATCCAGGTCCAATTAACCAGTCAAAGGGATTTTTCACAACCGGACAACCCAAACATTATTCTTATTAATGGCTTATAACTTATTTTTGAAGCATTACTTTATAGTTTATTAAACATCAATAAAGCCATTAGTTACAACATTTAAACCCTGTAACAGGTGACTTATTATAGCGATATTTAAGCGTTATGAGTTGTCATTAAGCATTACTCATTGTCACCTCATCTTGGTCATTTCTCAGTCCCTCAGCCCGCTTTTCTTTAGGTGCTGTTTCTGTGTAACTGATTTGTCTGCTACAGCTGGTCATAAAAGCCACTCCATATTTCACATGTCTAAATATGGACTCCATTCCATTTAATGAGTAATGTTTTTTCCATATTTACTCCATTTTGTCATATGAGAGCCACTTTTATATTTGTGTGTGAGCGCCTTGGACTTAGAGTCAGATGGGAGGATGAGAGAGCAAAGAATGCATATATATTTGTTTAATCACCTGCAAGAGGGGTTTCATAGCTGTTTATGGGTCTAATCTCTTAGGCCTTGTATCTATGTGCAATCATGATGGCAGTGATTTAATGTGTTTGCATGTATACAGTTTGTCGGTATCAGCATGTATGTCTGTGTGTGTGTGTGTGTGTGTGTGTGTGTGTGTGTGTGTGTGTGTGTGTGTGAAACAAACAAGAGGCAGAAAGTAAAAGCCAGAGGGCCATGCCAGACAGTCTCCTCTATCACTTCTAGTTAAGCATTTACCTTTAGCTTCTTCACTGGCTAACAGAGAGAAGCTTTGTTATGAGGCTGCCAGCTGGCCCCAGACTCCATGATTTTTTAATTATTTTCTCTAGATCTATTTCCGTATGTCATTTTCTTTGCCCTTTTACATCCCTCTCTGTACATTAAAACAGATTCTGTCTCTGCCACTATTCACTGTGTGAACTCATATTGATCAAACTTGTTCTTTTTTTCCCCCTTTTAAATTTTTTTATTTAGTTAGATGAGACAAAACAAGTGATACAAGACAAGACAGAACGTTATTACAATGGATGACATGACAGAATTCGCGCGACAAGACAAAACATGCATTGAAGATGTACAGCAATAACAGCAGAAAAGAAAAAAATCAAATGTTAATACTTATGATATTCAATGTGTGTATTAGGGAACATGTAGGCAGTCTGTTGTACAGGTAGGTGTGGGTGTGTATGGAAGTGTAGAGGAGCAATCGGGGGGAGTGGTTATAAGCACAAATAAAAAAATAATAAAAAATTAACCTGCTGTTACCATCTGTACATCCATCTCAACATCAAAGGAAACAGTCCTGGCCACATGGATCTTCTGGGGTTCCTAACCACTTGGATGGCGGCCTTTCCTCCCCCACTGAGGTTGAGAGGAGGTTCCAGGTGCACCAGGCCGGTGCTGAGGGGCTTAAGAGGAGCTTCTACCCTGTGGCCACTGGGATCCTGAGTGGGATTGCTACATAGGACTGTCCTCCAAGGCCGTTTATCGTGCCACAGAGCATGCCTGTCAAAAACTGCGTCAAGTTCAAAGCAGTTTTTCATCAGCAAAAACACCTGGGCTGTGTTTAAGTGCTTTTGGGACTACTGTTGGTACTCACTGCTGTAGTGCCTGTATGTGTCTGTCTGGCCAGAGCAATCAACACTGATGGAAAACAGCTGGGACACCAAGTGATTGAGCTTGGGACAAATGCTGGCTCATGGCCAGTTGATGCTCCTACAGTGAGTTTTCATCATAACTTACTGGGATATTTTGCAATCTATTCCTCTGTCCTGCGGCACGGACAAGCCCAGGTACCAGAGCGAATCACCGATCCAGTGGACCGGTCATCTGCCACCACATTTCGGAGAATAGCAGGTCTCCTCCTCATGCTGATCCTGCTCTCCAGAGATGTTCTGCTAAATCCTGAACCAGTGACCCCTGGAGCGCTGCAGAACTTTGATGGTGATTTGTGCCCAAGTGTGTCTGGGACTCCTCTAGTACCAGTGATGAATGACCAGCAACTTTCTGAGCCAGGCTTCTCCCTTAATGGACTAAACTTTGTTAACACCAGGCACGATGTCTCAATGAATAACTTTTTGCTACTAGGCTGTGGAAACCTTGATAGGTCCAGTGTCTCTCTCATAAAACCTGCTGCTGACACCACTGTGTGTCGAAACCCTGCAGTGAGGAGGCAGAGGTTATTCAAAATCTTCCAAACTGTCAGTCATGTCAATCATGCAAAAGTCTTATGGGACCCGAAGCTGAAACCGAGGGGGCTATTCGGTGGACATTTTAACATCAGAAGCATTACTGTAAAGAGCAATCAGCTAACTCATCTTGTGTCCAACTCAAATCTGGACTTTCTGTGTCTGACTGAAACATGGTTAAAACAAACAAGTCCTGTGAGTGTGTTCACAGTGCCTGGATACCAATGTTTCAGAAGAAACAGACCTGATGGAAGAGGAGGAGGGGTGTTTTTTTTATGAGAGACAACATCAAATGTGAACGTGTGGTTTATAATGTGGGTAACACGTTAGAATATGTTGGGATAAAAATAATGTAATCCCAGCAAATGTCTTTAAACATCATAGGTATCTATAGGCCCCCTTCTGCAGATGACACTTTCTAGGATCAACTCACAGAAGTCTTGAAAGAGTGCAATCTCAACAAATTATTACTTATGGGTGATTTTAATGTGAACTGGGAGGATAAAACTAAGAGGAAAAAACTAAAAATGATCACAGAGAAATTCCAACTAGAACAACTAGTAAAAGGCCCAACTAGGATTGCAAAATGCTGCACAAATTGATCTGATATTTGCTAACAAACCAGAAAGAATAACTAAAAGTTATAATTTAATTACTGGCTTATCAGATCATAACCTAACCCTATGTGCGAGAAAACTGACTAAGAGTAGACTTAAGACCACGGCAACTAAGACAATGATCCTTCAATGCATACCCAGAGCTAAGCAAGAAGAATTTATCAATGACATTAACAGCTTGAACTGGGATGATGTACTGTCCTCTGATGATCTGGACTATGGCTGTGATACTTTTACTCACAGAATCAACTCTGTGAGGGAAAGATTTAATGTGAGGATACAGATAAAATCTAAAAACAAAAACAATTGACCGTGGTTTAATGAAAATTTGTGGAAACTAATGAAATCTAGAGATGCTGCACTAAGGAAGGCAATTAAAACTAGAAGGGACACTGACATGCTGATTTATAAAGGTTTAAGGAACAAAGTTATCCAAGAGCTAAGAGAAGCTAAATCTCATTTTTATCTCAATATTTTGAATGAGGCAAAAGGCAACAGTAAATTGATCTAGAAAAACATTGATAATCTCACAAGGATGGACCCAAGGAGATTTTAAACTTAAAGTACAAGGAAAGTTAATTGAAGTCTTTAATAATTTTTTTCTTAAGTCTGTATGTGAGTTAGGAAAAAAAAATACAAAAAGGAAACTGGATATTGTTCCTATCGATGCTACAGGTCAGGTTTTCAAGCTGGTAGAGACTAATGGGTTACAAGTAAACAAAATCATCAGCTCCTTAAAAAGCTCCAAAAGTAGAGATGTTTTCCAATTTGACACCATGTTTGTCAAATCAGGCAAAGATATTTTAACTCCCCCTATTGCTTGTGTAATTAACTTGTCTTTTAAACACTGATGACTGGAAATGTGCCATCGTCACGCCTAGTTTAAAATCTGGAGACCGCCTTGAAGCCAGTAACTACAGACCAATAAGTATACTGCCAGTACTCTCAAAGGTTGCTGAGAAAGTTGTCATTAAACAACTGACAGCATTTCTTAATACAAGCAATTTTGGTCTACATCATGCAGTTTGGCTTTAGAGCAAATCATTCCACCGAAACTGCTACCTTGCATTTAATAGAGAAAATAAAATCAAGACTTAACAAAGGAGGAGTAGTTGGTGCTGTATTTTTAGATCTGCGTAGGGCATTTGACACAGTCAATCATGATGTTTTAATATCGAAACTCTCTAAATTTCTCATCTAGAGCACTGGCATGGAGGTCTTCATATTTATCCAATAGGATACAATGTGTTAAAGTTTGTGACACACTGTCTGGTAACATGAAGTGCACAATGGGTGTTCCACAAGGGTCAGTGTTAGGTCCCCTATTATTTAGCCCATATATTAATGATCTCCCTCAACAGTGTCATGATGTAGAACTACAAATGTATGCAGATGACACTGGTGTGTACACACATGCAGCGGAGTTAGCTGCTGGTAAGTTAACGACTGCATTGATCAATCATGTCTGAGTCTAAATGTAAACAAGACAAAAGGTAAGTTTTTCTCTAAAACTATGGTACAACCTCCTAATGCTGATATTCTAATCAAAGGTGAAAACATTGACATAGTTACTGATTTCAAATATCTTGGTGTGACACTGGTTCCAAATTTGAACTTTAAGAAACATGTTAGAAAAAACGGTTAAAACCATAAAGTACAACGTGGCAATTTTAGACATATTAGAAATTGTCTCTCTGTGGACGCAGCCAAGATATTTATGGATGCTATGATTCTTTCCCATATGTCTTATTGCATCACATGTTGGGGGCAGGCTGGAGAAACAGCCATAAAACCTCTTGAGTCCTTATACAACAAACTCTAAAAACTCTGGACAAAAAGCCAATGCATTTCCATTACTGTAGGGTACTGGAGAAATACAATTTACTGAGCTTTGAGAATTTGAGGTTATTCTCAAATTTGTGCCTAGTTTATAAAATTTTAAATGGTTTGGCCCCTCCTCCACTACACTACTCCACGACTTTGTGTACACTCGCTCAATAAGTTCTATTAGATCCTCCAGAATATCCTCTATGCAAGATTGTACCATACCATTTTGTTGCACTGCATTTGGGCAGTCAGCTTTCTCTGTGAAAGCCACAACTCAGTGGAATGTCCTACCTGATGATATGAAGAGCTGTAGTTACATCAATACATTCAAAACCAAATGAAAAAATCTACTAAAAACCACTAAGCTCTGTAACCACTGAATCTAAATTTCATCTATGGTCTTCTCATTGGCGCAGGTAGTCTTGCTTTTAATTTGACAAGTTTACATTATTAATTTCTAGTTGACATTGTACATGTATCTGAAGTGCTATTGTGTGTAGCTTTGTATTTTGTATAATGTGTTCTGTGTGTTTTTTCCTTTGTACTGTTTGTTGTTGTGCTGTTGTATGTTTTGATTTTGGGGGACTGCAGATGTTAATTAGCTTTGAGCTAATTCTGGTACAATGCATCATTTATGTTAAAAACTGTACACTGTCCCGATAAATAAATACAATATAATAATAAAATAAAATAAACAAATAAATCAATAAGTATACGTATGAAATAAAATAAATAAACGCATAAATACACATGTTGATGTTGGTTGGAGTAGTGAAATTGAAAGTGGTCGGAATGCATATAAGTAAATATGAAAGTAACAAAAATGACAGTAAAGGTGGCAGTGAACAGTAGGCTATAATAATAATAATAATAATAATAATCATTATATATATATATTTTTTTGATTGTTATCATAATAATATTAATAAACAAAAGTAATAATAATAGTATGACTAATTATGCTGCTAATTATGCTGAAAAAAACAAAAAATGAAAATAAGGTAACAACAATAATACAAAATTCACATCCAAAAATAAATAAATAAACATATACAATGAAAAAAGTAAAATAAGGACATAAATACACATGTAGTGAAACTGACAATGGTTGGAGTGCAAATGAGTAAGTAGTAGTATATGAGAGTGATATAAGATATGAGAATAATAATAATGATAATAATAAGAATAGTGGTGTGTGTGTGTGGATGGGTGAGTGAGTGAGTGAGCGAGCGAGTGTGTGTATTAAAGAGGAGGCTTGTTATCATGATGATAATAATAATTATTATTATTATTATTGTTACTATTATTATTATTATTATTATTATTATTATTATTATTATCACTACTACTATTATTATTATTATTATTATTATTATTACCAAACATAGATTAAATTTACATATCAACTGATAGTGCTGAATGATATGATCTTATGATATGACAGAACATACAACTGGTAAGGGTTCTAAACTACATAACAATTCCCCAGTACTCCATCATTAACACATATAGCCTTAGCCTGATGTTTTGTTTCAAAATTCCATTACTGTTCCAGAAAGGTGCCGGAGAGGGTTTCATTAGTGGCACCAGCCAACTGTATGCAGCGTTTTCCATAGTATTTTGTTATTAGTAATTAAAGGATAAGGAGTAAGTCAGGAGTTTCTGTTAGGTGATTTTAGGCCAACTCGCCCAGATTAAGGAGTTAACCCACTTCCAACTTCAGCCTCTATCTGGAACCAGTTTGATTTATGTTTTGCTTTACAACTCAATAAGCTATTGTCATACTTCATGTTGATAGTCCAGTGGTACCATTTAAATCTGGAGGAGATAGTCTCTTTAATCATAAAAGATGCTGTGAGAGGAAATCTCCATTGTTGCTCTTTGTTTTTTCCAGAATTTAGTCACATACTATATTCTATCTGAAACCCTTTCTCTCTCTCTTTATCACTTTTTCAACTTTTGAATATCAGCTATCAATCTCCACCAAAAATATCCACCAAAATATCTTGTGTCTCTAAACTCTCTGGCACCTCCTGCAATAAAAGCCAATAGCATCACCGGCCCCTTTTCTCTAATATTATTTATCATATAACAAACAAAGAATGTGAATTCAGTGCACAATATCTCAGCGCAACAATGAAGATAGGACCTCACTAAAGAAGTGGCTGCTGCACAGCACAGAGCACAGGTGTGTATGGAGCTCACAACATTATAATATTTATTTGTCCTGCTTTATCTGTCTTCCACTTATTTACATAAAAACGTGTGTGTGTGTGTGTGCATGCGCGCACGCATGTGTTTACCCCGGCAAAGTCTCTGGTGATGTAACTTCAACAAACCCGCACACAGATGATGTCACTGACCAACTGGACGAGCTCACAACTACAACATCAAACATCTGGGTCTAATTAATACAAACCCATTCACACACACATACACACACAAACACCCACCCACCCACACACACACACACATACACACACTTCTTTCCCCTGTCTGTTGAGCCTTCCCACCATCTTTTTCTCTCTCTGTCTCCCAACCTCCTCCACTTCTCTGCCTTCCCTTCTCCCTCTGTCTCCTGTCTTTGTCCTGCATTACTATATGGTATTTGTGTACAATGCTTTTGAAAGATACTAAAGAAAGATTGCAAAGAATACATTTCTCCAAATGTCAAATAATTCCAAATCACAGGACACCAATAACCAAGGTTATTAGGTTTCAATAAACCCACAGCAGCGTGGGAGAGACTCATTGTTGAAGCTTAGGAGTTAAAGGGATATTATACAGATTTTGTTTGTTTCCTCCTATCTGTAGTCTCTCTGTATTCTCCTCCACTCTCACTTTAACCTCTCCAACCCCTCCACCTCCCCCACCACCTCCCTTCCTCTCTTCTTCCTCCTCCTCTACTCCCTCCATCCTCCCACCAGACTGATGAACTGTAAGTAGAGGGCACAGCAGAGGCCGAACATTCTTGCTTCCTGAGCCAATACTCAGCTGGAGAGCACTCAACACACATACACACACACACACACACAATCTCACATACGCACAACCACACACACACACACACACACCTCCCACCCCCATATTGAGTCAGTTGGACCAGGGTTTGACAGAGAGAAACACAGCTCGCCATATTCACCGGCCTGTCTGAACAATAACAGATAACAGGAAAAAAGAGGACAGAGGGTGCAAAGAGATGTGGGGAGTTACCTTTCTCTGTCACAAACACACACACACACACACACACACACACACACACACACACACACACACACACACACACACACACACACGCATTTCGGGAAAAATAAAAGCAAGATGGGAGAGATAGGGGCACTGCACGGGCTGGTGACATCATACCTTTAAAATCCTGAAGGCGCGGTCATGACGTCACTCATGTAAAAAAAAAAAAAAAAAAGAAAAGAGGCACAGAGCCGAAAAAGAGAGAGTTACACCCCCAGCACCTCTGATGCTTTACCCCTTTACCAATTAAGGCTCTCACGGTAGAGGACAGGGAGAGAGAGAGAGATCGAGGAGAAGCAGAGGTAGAAAAGAGCAAAAAAGCGGAGGGACTATCTCTTTCTTTCCTTTGCGCCACCAGTACAACCAATACACCCATTTCCCCCCACCGGGACTACGCGTGGGGAGGGAGGTCCGGGACCTCAGTGCAGCAGACATACATACACACCCTCTGTGAACGAAGTAACTGCAGGCTGCTGCTGCGCGCACTGACTGAGCGGACCGGAGAGACACCGGACACACACACACCCCAAGATCACAGCCTACAACACACATGTAAGTTTTGTCCCGCTGTAGACTTGTTGACATGAGTGAGAGAGATATGCATACTTGCTTGTGATTTCACTGTAGGACATTTTCTTTCACATGATTGCTCTAGACTGAAATCTTCATAAAGCCTTGTATATATATAAAAAAGTTGCGTCAGTTTGATTGCAGTCCAGGTTACACGCTATGAATGGGTGTCATGAGGTTTTCTATCATGTATGATCATGTGTGACATCTCTGTGAGCGTGTGAGCGCCACGCCTCACGCACCGCTAACTTTTTTAAGAGTGAAACTTTGAAACTTTGACGCCGGTTTACACAGTCAGATTATTTGGTGCCGTCACAGATAGGCTATTTCGGCGCATATAGTGAAACATTTTTGACACTGCTGTGGTCAGAACATCACAGCAGTAGATGTCAGTCTGGGGATCATCCATCCGTCTCACTTCATTCCTGCATAGTTTGTTTATGGGCTGTCGCGCACGCTCTTCCGCGTGCATGCAGCAGCAGTGGACTGAAGCATCTCTTCGGTGTTGGCCTAGCTACAATTAGGGGCTCCACACCAAATAAGGTAATACACGGACACTGCTTTTTTACCGGGGGGCTGAGTGGAAGCCACTTGCGCCCTCCGCAGCCGGGAGCGGGTCTCACACCGCGAGACGAGGTGTGCGGCGCGTGCACACCGCGCGTACTCACACGCGAGCCAGGACGTTTAAACATATTTAACTGCAGTTCGTCACTCATAAAAAGATGCCACCGGCTTATGTTGCTTTCATTGTTAACCCTTAATATAGAGGGGGAGCAGAGGTCTTTTTGACCCACACATCCTGTCATTATGTAAAGATTTTATTTTTTTACATGTTGTAATCAGCTATGTGATGGCATGTTTGTGATTAAACAAACCAGGAGTTGATGTGGGTATTAAGTTTTTCATTTTGGGTTAGAGACACCCTTTTAGAGAGCAGAGCCACATAAGGCACAGTGTCAGAAACATTGAAATCAAGATAAGATAAGTTGTTATCTTAGAGTTAGTTAGAAAAATAATATGTGTTTGAATGTCTTTTTTTTTTTTTTTTTTTTGCCTCAAGGATATGTGGTCCAATCAGGCACTTGTTAGAACGATAAGCATGTTTAATGATAGAGATGTGGTTTGATGTAATGATGACCCTGGTCAGTGTTTTTGCTGTTAACCTCATAATAATGGACACAGTTACATTTTAAAGTCTTCAGGGGTGAAAGGAACCTGATGGAGTGGTTCAGCAGTCACCCACTGTCAGGTGTGAGAGGCAGCTCTGTCTCGGTAACACATAGAAACACACTTTCTTGGTCCTTATAGAATGAAACATTTCTTAAATCAAAATGTATACATTTATCATGCATGATAGTGAAGTGCAGGCCGGAATAGGGTGGAAGTAGGGAATAGGAAAACATGTAGCCGTATACAAATATATTGTGTTTCTTACGCAAAGGCAAAGTGAAGACAATGTGATGCCCCTCTCTGTTTCACTACCAGAAGCAACTGCTTCCTCAGGTTCCATACATAATGAGAAATCGGAAAATAAAGAAAGAGGTTCATAAAATTAAATAGAAAAATACTGAATAATTACATAGGGTACAAGGGACCATGCTGTTCTAATACACATTTTCTAATGTTTCTTGTTTTCACTTAATCTATAGAACAATACATACACTTTCCTAGAGTTTTTATACCTTTATACCCTTGTGGTACATTACTGAGTTAAAAACGTAATTTTTGAGAGTAACTTCAAGAGTCTCTAGTTCTGAGGGCTTGTGCGTAATGTTCTGAAATGGGACAGTTGGTTTTCATATGACTGGAAGAGTCGTTCCATCAGGTAAATCTAATAAGATGAGTTACTGTTATGAACATGTTTACAACAGGAATGTCCCCAGTAAAACTGTCTCAAATGGAAGTAGTGATTATATCTGTCACATCATCATCATCATCATCATCGTCATCATCATCATCATCATCATCTTCGTCATCATCATCATCATCATCATCATCGTCATCATCATCATCATCAGTGTTTCTTCTCTCTTTTTGACTTCTTTGGTGAGGAGCTTGAAGCTGTGGAATGTGCCTCTTCTTTTATTAAGTGAATGTAACCTGCAGCAGAGTGTTTTCCAACATTTTCTGAGAGGTGATTTCACACTGAGGTCATAACATTACATAACATTACATCCCTCATCTAAAAGGCAGTTGAGAGAAATGTGTGTTTTCAGGTTGCAGACTTTACATGTTTACTGTAGCCCAACTGATTCTGTAACCCAAAACTTCTTACAGTCTTGGTTTTATAAGAGCTTGATAATAAAGAGGTGATGAAGGCCATGAGGTGAAAATGAAGCTGGGTGCTGGCATAGACAGTGTGTAAATACTCAGACCAAACCTGTCCTTATTTGACACTGCTTGGCCTACTTTTACCCATCAAGTGCCACCAAAAGCCATGCGTGCACACACACTTACGCTGCCTGCAGAAAAGGGGAAAGCCCTAACTTCGCTCTAATCTCTGCATTTGACTTGCTCTTTCTCTCTCCTGACACCACTCTGTGTGTGTATGTGTGTACACGTGGTTAATGGTGTTGCATGCAGCGTTCATCTAACTTCCTTCACTCCGTTCTGCTCTGCTCAGCATTGTGGGTGATTGGGTGTGGTTAGTGATGACGAGAAGCGGTTGGCATGGCGGGTGGTACTGTAATAATAGTATCACTGGAGAGGAGAGGCAGTTCAGTTTGCATTCATTTTAACAATTAACTAATCTAATTTTGTCTACTTTAATATCTAATATACACCACAGATTCCTCACAGTCATATTTATTCTCATATATAATATGGTCATATATGGCTATAGTCATATATTCTTACAGGTTATATTGTCACATAGCAGCCAAACCTCTCTCCTCACTGTATTTGCTCTTTAAAATATGCTTTCTCTGTTTTTATGTTCTTATCACTTCATTCTACCCGACAAAGAAATATTGAAGGGACATTAATGCCCTAAACTGTGTTCTCCACCCTCTGGGTCTCTTGTAATTCTGTTGATCCAGGATATGAAGCTTATGCTGCTGATGTAAGCTTTGGCTAAAAGCCTAATGTGCAGGATCCAGGTCTGTTACTCACTGCCTAAGCTCACCCATGGTATTGGGCTTTCCCAGAAGCTAAGCTCTTTCAGTACTGGCATAGTTTTTGTTTGTTTGTTACTTTTTTTAACTTTATGGTCTAGCTCCAGCTTACATTAGTGACCTTTTGAGCCCAGGTGTACCCGTTCATAACCTGAGGTCAATGACAGCTCTGTAGTCAGATCCCAAAGGCTTTCTAGTAGCCTGCCTGAAGAGCTCTGCTTTTAAATCGCTTTTGAAAACCAATGTTATGGAAGTAAATAAAAGTAGCAATACTACAGTGTAAAAACACTCTAAGTTACAAGTAAAAGCCATTCATTTTATTTATTTATTTTTTTTACCTATATTTAAAAGTACAGAAGTATCATCAGCAAAATGTACTTAAAGTAGCCAGAGATACTCCTTTTACAGTTATATTATAAACAACATATTGTATTATAGAATATTATTAGGTATTGTTGTAATTTCTCTAGCTGCAGCCGATTTTAGGCACTTTATACACTACTAGGAAGTTTAATAGTAAAGCACTGCATCAAATTTTATAAACTGATCAAATGTTTTGCATGTAAAACCATAATCTGAAAAGTAACTATAGCTGTCAATTAATATAGTGAGTAAAAACTACAATATTTCCCTCTGGGATGTAGTGGAGTGTAAAATAAAAATGCTCATGTAAAATACATGTATTATTTTACTATTTTAAAATTGCACTTAAGTACAGTAGTTGAGTAAATGTACTTTTCCAGCACAAATGTTTATTTCCCTCATTTTATGTTTTCTTACTGTAATTGTGTTTTCGGATGTTTTTACACTTTTACACGCTTTTGTGGTGGAGGTACGGACAGGAAATTTAGGGGAAAGGAGGGAATATGACATGCAACAGGGAACATTGGAGTTATATTGAATGTGTCTTAATCACAAGCCCACCAGGATGCCCGATTAACATGTGAACCTCCACACATCAGCTGTTGTTTGATAAAGATATATGAAAACATGTCGCTGCAGATTATTAAAGAACAAAATAAGTGTTTAAGAGAAATAGAAAGTGGCTCTGCTGTCCAGAATGAGTCCAGATTACATACAGAGAGGGGTCAGGAGGTCATGACAAGAGTTTAAAAGGATTTCCAGATCAGTGAACAGAGAAGTAGTGGGGAAAAAAAGAGAAAGTTGTAGTATAGTGAATGATCACTAGAGGGAGACAAAAGACAAGCCAGAGATATCAATTTGGCCATCAGATACTGAGACATTTTAATGTGTCTTGGTCAGCTCTTTCTGTCTCCACCCCTTGTTTTGTCTCCTGTTTATTTGGCAAATTCCAATGAAACAATACCCTACTGGCAGAGAATATTTCACCGGTTTACACAGCTCTCTCTTACTTTATTGTGCTCCGCAGTATGAATCGAACACCTGGGTGCCCCGTCTAAAAATTCTACTGTAGTATGTCCATTGACTTCAAGCTTTTTGCTTTCTGTGCCTTCCTTCTCCTCTTCAGTAAATTCTCTGTGTTACAGGCACTGCTGTTAATCTGCCTTGTTTCCTGCTCTGCCACATTTCAAATCCACTGCCATCATATGTTTTAAATTTTAATTATGGCCAAGGTCTGTAAATTGTTGTGACAAGTTTATATGTAATGAAGTTTGGTAAATGGAGTAAGTTATGCACCTACAGGGACCAGCTGAGTTGCTTAAAACTATCTAATCCTATTGTTCTATTGTTTTAAATGGCCCAGTGAAAAATGTAAAATCATGCTGGGGCCAGGATATGTGTGTGTGTGTGTGTGTGTGTGTGTGTGTGTGTGTGTGTGTGTGTGTGTGTGTGCTACATTAATAGGGCTCTTTTATTGGGGTGTTATTAAGGCTGGGGGCTCCAGGGTTGTTATGGGGGTGAGGGGCATTCTTCAGATTCTCCTTTGACCACACACACACACACACACATGCACACACACAGACACACACACAGACAAAAGCGAAGCATTCTTGATGGCTGCTGGCCACACTGTGGTTCCTGGCACTGAGCTCCATATTTAGTCAAAAAAGCTGCAGAGTCACATCTCTCCCTGTCTTTACAGCCACTGCTGTTTTGTTACTCATACAGAGACTTCAACCCTTCAACTTGAGTGTGTTGAGATCAAATGAAATCAAATAAGTTTGTCTTATTTGAATTTATGAATTACTTTCATAAAGTTGAGGAACTTGCGAGAGACGGATTTTTTAAAAGAATGGTCAAAATCAACGCAGCAGAGTGCAAGGTATCCCGACTTTGACTCTCTATTATAAGTCAAGCTTAAAAAAATGCTGGATCCTACAATTCCCATGATGCAGCTCAACAGCATCTTTAACATTTAAATGCTCTAATCTTGAAAAGTCCATGCACCCAGTTGATAACGCAGCTTTTCTGTCAGATCTTTGAAGTCTCAACCCCAACTCAGGAATGCTTCCTCACAGAACACTGTTTTCTAAGACAGAGCAGTGCTCTCTCATGAGTAAACTGACCTTTATGCGTAACATTGGCAGTGGAGTGCCCCTTTAAATATTACAATATGTTTCTGTTGTCTCAGAAGAGGACAGAAACAACAGTGGGAGCATGTGCAAGGCATCTGGATTGTAATATTTGTCATCTTGTTCCTTTTTAATCTCCCTTCTCTCGTGATTCAGTCCGACAAACCAGAGGGAAAAAAATCTTTAAAATAATCAAAATTTCTCTAATACATACTGAAGAGGAATCTGCTGAGAGATGTATTCTTCAATACAAATGATGAAATGCAAAACTCTCAATGAGCTTTTAGTGAAAATGAAGAAAAATGTTAAATTAACCTGCCCGCCATTACCACTGATACATGTTGAGTGTCTGTCTTAACTGCTGCTGTAAAACTCTGTTATGAGTAGCGGTAATTAACAGGTCATATAGTGCATACTTAGTGTGTGATCTCATGCAGCTGTTTGGTCAGTGCAGTGCGGACAAACAGAGGACGTGGATAAGGCAGATGTCTAGACACTCAAGTGTCTGATAGTGGCTGATCCACATTGTAACCTCTTTAAAGATAAGGCTGCACACACAGCACAGTGATGTGACACAGACAGACATGCACACAAATGAAGACAGAAATTTAGGCCGTGAAAATTTATGCACACATAGTACACAAATAAGCAGAGTATGGACAACTGCCCAGAGGAGGATGCATGCATACAGGCCAGCAGACACAAACAAACACAACTCAATGGCCGCATGCGGAGTCACTGATGCTTTTATCCCTCTGGATATCTCAAATATTTATTTCACTGCCACCTGGGACCCATGAACTCTGTCCAAAGCACTAGACTGGGTAGAAGCAGGGGTCTGTCATGACAGACTAAAGACCAGTTGACTAGGGATGGCTTGTCCAATTGGGGACAAAAGCCTTATTTTTGGTTAAGGTTAAAGTTAGGGTTAGGTTAAGGTAAGGGTTAGTGGTTATGGTAAAGGAAAAGCAAAAGGAAAAGTCAACGTAACGTCCCCGAAAGTGACCTACGACAATGTGTATGTGAACAAGAGGTATAAAACCTTGAAATGGACTGAAAATCAACCCTGAATTTATACCTGTATTTTTTAAATCAAGTTGAAAATTTAGAGATGAGTTTCATGGTTTTGGTGAGGCGGTTCACCTTAAAAACCCCTTTAAAGCATGCAAATAATCCATTAAACTGAGTTGAGTTTGCACCTGCAAACATTAAGGTCCTTTTAAAGTACAAATGAAGGGATACTGTTCTTTTCTAAAATTGAGTGGGCCTTTAATGACACTGACATAGGTTAAAATCCATTTTCCCCACTTCAAATGGCTGACATTACTGCCCAATATCAGAATACAGACGACAGAAGGGACTGGACAGTAACAGTCATGTTAGTAATTGGAAAATATGAGAATGTTTTGAGGATTGTGCTGACTGTACTTTTTCCACTGTTGTTTCTCCCCCACCGTCTTAAATAAATCTTAAAAACTCACATCTATTTAGATAAAAACACAGCTGTATAAAATGTGGGTCAGTTTATTGTTGGGTTTTGGAGTCCTGGACATGAAAAAGTTAATCATTGCCTGGAGCTGCCTCGTTGTGCGAGCACAGCCTATCACTTGTGTAGTTTCATCCAAAATGACTCCCTTTTCTCCCTTCCAGTGCCATAACCGCCTACTTTCTTTGCGAAATCTCTATCTCCAGGCTATAAGTCACTCTCTCCTTTCTTTCTTTTTCTTTTCTCTCAAACACAGTCAAGCAAAAGGAGTGAGTGAGAGAGAGAGGGAGCGGCCACGCAGTTGAGCAGACTCCACCCAAAAAAAGTCAGCGAACCGAGAGACAGCCGAGACCATAAAAATGAGTGGTTCCCACCCCCGGCTCCACCAGAGCGCCGCGCCCGCTCCCAACGCTCTCTCCACGGACAAGGACGCAGAAATGCCCGCCACGGAGAAGGACCTGGCCGAGGATGCGCCGTGGAAGAAAATCCAGCAGAACACCTTCACCCGCTGGTGTAACGAGCACCTGAAATGCGTCAACAAGCGAATCGGCAACTTGCAGACGGACCTCAGCGACGGGCTGCGGCTCATCGGGCTTCTAGAGGTCCTGTCCCAGAAGAAGATGTTCAGAAAGTACAACCAGAGGCCCACCTTCCGCCAGATGCAGCTGGAGAACGTGTCGGTGGCGCTGGAGTTCCTGGACAAGGAGAACATCAAGCTGGTGTCCATAGGTGGGTCAGATAAGTCTGTGCACACCACAAAACCATGCTGAGTGTAATGAATGAGTGCCAGTTTGTGCGTCTTACACTGTCTCCACCTTGTTCCAGCTGGCTTCTCCTTTCTTCTACTTTGTCGTGCGTGTAGTTATAGGTTGATTTTATTGAAATATTCAGCTTGAGTAGCGCCAGGCAGCAGCTGAATTCAACACTGTCATATAAATGCTGATCATTAATAGGACAGTGCATGTAAACGTGGATGTAGCTGTCTGCAGGGTCTCTGACAGAATAAAGTTGAGCATGTTGATGCCCAGTAGAAAAAAAAACTGTCATGTTGTAAAGAAATACTTCTGAAAACACTCTTGAGTTCACGTTTTTCTTTTGTGAACAGGTGTTAGATAAGCATACAGGAAAGTTGCCAGTGTTGGTAACATTACTGAGTGTGTTTGCAGAGAGAAAGCAGGCGTTTCCCCAGTGTCAAGGGGCACAACGCATTTATCTCCAGCGATCCAGATTTTCGAGGTGGATTGTTTTGGGAGGAGGGTGTTTGACTGTGCTGCTTTCTGTGTTCCCCTGCTGCCTGAACCGGGCTGGGCTGGGCCGGTTCAAGCCAAATTTTGCTGGCCGGGGTGTAATTCAGGCCTAGTAGGACAGGAGAGTTGATCCTACACACACACACACACACACACACACACACAGAAAGAGACACAGGGCTATTGTCTGTGCTCATGTCCTGCTGTGGGCTGGGGTTGGGTCTCCACAGCATTAGACAGGACTTGGCTCACGCTCCGTGGCATTAAACTGGCTTTAATGGGCTTTGCCTACATGCAGCTGCTTGCCTGCTCACAACACTGGTGATTTTGCAGTTGTTTATCAGACTACAAGTGAATTAAAGTCATTTTCTGCTGAGCTGTGATACAGTGCTAGTAGAATGTAGCCTTCATGTGGCATTATGACATCTTTCCCCGTACACAACAGGAGATCACTGCAGTGAATGAGACTTCGTAGGTGATGTTGCATAAAAATTCAATGATATTTCACCCCCCCCCCCCCACACACACTCCTAGAAAGACAGACAACAATACTCTTCTTCTCTGAGACAAAATCTTTATCAACAGAGAGTCTGTGGTTGGAAGAAAGGGAAAAGGTTTGTGACTTGAATCTGTGAATCAGACATGAATGAGTCCCTGTCATCCCCGGGAGAATGTCTGGCTCATTTTTTGGTTTCCACATTCATGTTAACTGCTTCCCGCTGCAGTGGACAGGTGAGGTGAGGTGACTGCACAGTTTCATGTCAAACATGACTGCACCACTAACTTCATCTGTGCCAGAGAGGAAGAGGTGGAGCATCTTCCTTTTTTTGAAGTTGTGGTTTGAGATATAAGATACCATCTTCTATGCATATGGGTACTTTTAAGAGCCCCATTTTCACATGCGGTGTGTCATCTGTCTTTTTTTATTTTCTGATATTGATGCCAGCTGATTGTGTGTTTAATTAAACAGTGCACTGCTGGTATTCAGGGCACAGTACCAGGCAGTGATGAGCCATCCTACTTAGTTCTGTCTGTGTGCCTGTCTGTGACCCCAGCTGACTCACCCTCATCCTAGCTGCTCCTTTTGACTCATTTAATCTGAAGATGAGAGAGGAGCCTGCTCTCGTCTTTTACTTCCTCCTTTCATTGCAGAAAATGGACACACCCAGCCAGCAACCCACAAATTACCAAACTGCCATCACTATTCAGCATGATGCATGAAGTTTCTCCCTCTTTCTTTCTCTTTTCTTTTAACCAGTTTACTTTTAACTCCAAAACTGTATTTCTTTTGTTCCCGAAGTCATTTTTCTAACAAATGACTTCAGTTTTTTTGTTGAATTTTTATGACCTCTTTCATTTCTCTTTTGACTTATCTTTTGCTTCCTTACTAAAAATGGACAAGTAGTGATATGCAACAGTGCCCAGTGTAATGGTGATTACTCAAGAGAAGCCAGTAATCAGTCAATCAATTAAGTTCATTTGTCACATGTAATCACAGGTACAATCACAGTGAAATGTAATCCTGCCAGTTCCTTCAACTTGTGCATTAAAAAGAGTTTAAATAGAAAAGGAATTAGAACTGTAATCGAACAAAGAAAATCTTGATGGACTGAAGTTCAACCTACTCTTCAACCAATCGATTGGTCGGGGGGGGGCGGAGCGACATAGCGTGGTTACTACACTACGCCGTTAGCAGGTGATATCTTGTGTCAGCAACATTACATATCCAACAATGGCCAGAGACTATATCGTATTGAGTTGTGGTGAGCTTTAAACTCACCACTTCTAAGTAGAAGGCAGACGATAACGTTATCTTGGAGCCTGACAAGCCTGGGCAAGGCCTCCTTTCCTCCGGGCAGTTCTCCTGCTCTTGTCTCCGTCTCAGACTCACCCTGGTCAGCAGCTGTCTCCTGGGCCTGCCGTTGGGTGTGCAGCGCTTTCTCCTTCTTCTCCTTCTTCTTCTCCTGCTTCTTCTCCGTCTTCTTCTTCTTCTTTATGGCAGGGGGCAACCAGCATTAAGGTGCATTACCGCCACCCACCATGTTGTTGTATTGTATTTATTGGGACCTTGTACAGTGTTAAACATAAATGTTACCATTTGATGTACTGCACCAGTTAGCTTATAGCTAATTTTCATCGGCAGTCCCTTAGGCAGGTCACAATTAAAACATATAACAGCACAATAACAAACAGTAAAAAGCAAAAAACACACAGGACTCTGACACATGATGCGCTGGATTTATAACACAAGACAAAACCAGAGCATCATTGCGAAACAGAATGTGGCAGAATAATCGATTTATCTTGATTATCTTGTTTTCATAATCGTTGGAAGCCAAAGTCATAATTGAAAATAAAATTCGATTAATCGAGCAGCCCTAGGTTACATAGCTGAGTAGTTTTTAGTAGATTTTTTAAAAATTTGGTTTTGAACGTACTGATGGAACTGCAGCTCTTCATATCATCAGGTAGGACATTCCACTGAGTTGTGGCTTTCACAAAGAAAGCTGATTGCCCAAAAGCGGTGTGACGAAATGGTATGGTACAATCTTGTATAGAGGATATTCTGGAGGATCTAATAGAACTTACTGAGCGAGTACACACAAAGTCATGTAGTGGAGGAGAGGCTAAACCATTTAAAATTGTATAAACTAGGCACAAATTTGAGAATAATCTTAAATTCTCGTAGCTCAGTAAGTTGCATTTCTCCAGTACCCTACAGTGATGAAAATTAATTGGCTTTTTGTCCAGAATTTTTAGAGTTTGTTGGTATAAGGATGCAGCCTTATGGCTGTTTCTCAAGCCTGCCCCCAACATGTGATGCAATAAGACATATGGGAAAGAATCATAGCCTGCATAAATATCTTAGCTGTGTCCAAAGAGAGACAGTTTCTAATATGTCTGAAATTTGCTAAGTTGTACTTTATGGTTCTAACCGTTTTTTTTTAACATGTTTCTTAACGTTCAAATTTGGATCCAGTGTCACATCAAGATATTTAAAATCAGTAACTATGTCAATCTTTTCACCTTTTATGAGAATATCAGCGTTATGAGGTGGTATCATGGTTTCAGAGAAAAACGGGTACTAGAGTTATCTACCCCTATTAACAAAATCACACTATCTTCTCACTAAATTTTTGGAGGTTGGAAACCCCAGACTCAGCGCCTGGGGTGGGTCTGGGTGTAACACCATTGATTGTCCGACCAATGAGAATTTGTTCAGACAAGAGCATATCGACTAACAAATTGACCAACTGACCAGAAGGTGTCAACCCTAATAGGAATAATAATAATAAATGTATGTGTAGGATTGGAGGGAGGGGGGGCAGTGTCAGGCAGTGACATCATTTAGGACCCTAGCGGCCTGAAGATAGAAGCTCTTCCTGAGCCTCTCAGTGTTGGCCTGGTGTATCCAGTACCTCTTCCCAACCGCAGCAGGGAGAAAAGACCATTATCCAGGTGGTTTGGATTGGATAATCATTCTCCTAGCCTTATTTATAATCATTCTCCTAGCCTTATTTTTGCAGTACCTGGTGTTAATATTCTTTAGGCAGGGTAAAGAACTGACTGTTGTATGTTCAGCTGAATGAACCACTCTTTGCAGGACCTTGCAGTCCTGTTCGGTGCTGTTTCTGCACTAGACAGTGATGTTCCCCGTCAGGGCACTCTCGATGGTGCAGGAATAGAAATTCCTCAGTATTTGAGGGGATTCCTGGAATTTCCTCAAGTGTCTGAGGTGAAACAGTCTCTGTCTTGCCTTTCTTACCACTGAGTCAGTATGCAGTGCCCAAGTCAGGCCCTCAGTGATGTGGACACCAAGGTACCCGTTGATATTAAGGGGGGTGTAGTTCCTTCCCTGCTTCTTCCCAAAGTCCAGATCAGCTCCTTAGTCTTGCTGACATTCAGAAGTAGGTTGTTGTCCTGACACCAGCAGGTCAGGTCCTCTACTTCCTTCAGATAGGCCTTTCCATTATCTGTGGTCAGGCCCACCATCGCTAGGTAGAAGAGGTGTGTCCACCTACCCTCACCACCTGGGGTCTGCCCGTCAGGAAGTCAAGGATCCACATGCATAGTGAGGTGTTTAATCCCAGGTCCTTGAGCTTTGTGACAAACCTGGAGGGAACTATTAGTGTGTTAAACGCTCAACTGTAGTGAATGAACAGTAATCTCATTCAGCCACCTTTCTTGCCCATGTGAGATAGGGTGGTGTGGAACATGTGTACTATGGCCTCTTCTATTGATCTGTTGGGATGGTAGGCAAACTGTAGTGGGTCCAATGTGGACCAGCTGTTCAAAACGTTTTTGCTTGCTGGCTGCCAATGGCCTCAAAATGAGCATAATGTACTCCAGTTGAAGAGCAATCAGAGCCACAGTAACTGTGGGGCTAGACTATTAGTGACTAATCTGTTGATTATTTTCTTCAATTAATCATTTACATTACAAAATAGTTAAAACAAGTTTATCAGTTTTCCAGAGCCCAAGGTGACATCTTCAATTAGCATTTTTGTCTGACCAACAGTCCAAAGAAATTAAATTTACAATCATATAAAAGAGAACAGCAACAAATCCTCACATTTGAGAAGCTGGAACCGGCGAATATCTTTCTGTTAAATATGAAGCTGAAGTCAGCAGCTAGTTAGCTTAGCTAAGCATAAAGACTGAAAACAGGGGGAACCAGCTAACCCAGCTCTTTCTGAAGGTAAAACAATGCACCTACCAGCACCTCTAAAGCTCATTATTTAAGTATGTAATCTTATATGTTTAATCCATATTAAAAAAAACCACAGTTTATCTTTGTGGTTTTACTGGGGGTTATTTGCCATTATTTGACTATTTCTTGACCAGGAGCGATGACTTCCTGGAGTATTGCTGTGACTGTGAGGTTGCCGGACAACCAGCGGAGACTCTGGGAAGTCACTGCACCTAGCCAGGAAATAGTCTGGCATATAACCCCCAGTAAAATCTTAATTTGTTGTTTTTACACTTTCTTTTTGGTATGGATTAAAAAACAGGATATAACATGTTAATTAGTGAGCTTTAGAGGTGCTGTTTTGTGGGGTTTTTTACCTTTGGGAAGAGAACGACGAACTGTTTCTAGTCTTCATGCTAAGCTAAGCTAACTGTGTCCTGGCTCTGCCTTCAGAGTTGGTGTACAATCTTTGAGAGTGGTATCGATCTTCTCTTCTACCTTGGCAAGAAGGCAAATTTTCCAAAATGTCTTACTATTGCTTTAAACAATTAATTGAATTTCAAAATAGTTGACTAAAAATTTTCTGTTGATTAATAAACGGATAGTTTCAGCCCTAAGCTGGAGTGCAGAGATTGTTTATCAATATCACACTGCCTTCACATGTGTCACTAGCATCACTCAGATGAGGGTTATACTTGCAGTGGAGCCCACCCACTGTTCTAGTTTTGATCAGTCTAGTCTCAACAGTTAACAAACTCAGCTCTGCCCTGCAGTATCCAGCCACAGAGGCACTCACATCACCTCATATTCCCAGCACACACTGCAGGTTAGTCTTCGCTGTAATGAGGTTTCAAACCAACAGGTAATCTCTCTTTCTGCAGTTTTGACAAAACCCCACATGATCTGGCACCAGCAGCAGACACATGATTACTGATAAATCCAGAGGAGAACTTGCATGTATTTAGTTAAGTTAAAGAGTGGCAAGGCTGCCATCTAGCAGGCAGTGGGCTGAATGAGGTGAGATGCCTTGCTGAAGCACTAATCAGGCTGTCAGTTATGGCTCATCCTCCATGTGTCTTGCATCAGTCTGTATATCTAGTTTTCTGTGATTATAGTTCTTTTTTAGATCAATTTAATCTAAATCTTGCATCCAGTGAGGAGTTTCCTGTTGTGCTCTCCTGTGCATGTGTGGAGATGACCTGTGCGCATATTCCACTGTGCTCATCACACCTTTGTTTGAACAAGCTCAGTCATTCCACTTGGCAGCATCCTGTTTGTGTGTGTGTACAACAAAGCTTTAACACACATTAGCTGTTGAGCAGACGAAAACTGGCAGTAATTAAATATTTCTTTCTTTTGCACTGATTTTCATTCCTTGTCAGCAGCATCTTTGCTCCAGTCTGTCAGCAGCCCAGCCCGGATTTTAAAAGTCCTTCATAGACCTTTATCTGTGCTTGACTGAACCTGTGTGGAGTTGTAGAAATGTTAAGATAGCAGCAATGTGCCAAACGCTTCCCATCAGCCACATAGGCAGGACGTGAAATAAACAGAGCTGTGGTGTAACTTTGTAACTGGTTGCTCTCTCGTCTTTGCCTCGGAGTAGAGTGTGCAGGTTGCGACAGACAGCCTGTGTGGCAACAAACAGGCTGTCTCCTCCTGTTACATAGTTGCATAATACTGAAATATGTGCTATATTACTGATAAAGGGGTGGAAACGTGGATAGAGGAGAAGATATAATGCTGTTGTAAAACGAGCCATAGAAAAAGACATGGAGTTAAAGTCAGTGTAAAGGAAAATCAGAGATTTCTTTTGAAACACATTATACATGTTAGAAAATAATTGTTGAAAACGTTAAAAGACTGTGAATTATGTAGTACTGAATTGTGGAGTTAGGCCGTTTAAAATGTTTTTCACCGTTCCTGTGCTCTGGATTTGTTATGGGTGTGCCAAAAAGGCCGCACCGTGACGTAGAGGCGTTACCAGCATGACCCCACCCCAGCACTATATAAGAACTAGAGCGCCTTGGCTTCGGCTGGGTGTGTAGGCTGTTGTTTGCTAGTAGCAGCATGCAATACTTTCATTGTAAGTTTAGCATTAGTTTCCTGATGCATGCTGCAGTCACAACAGTAGATGTAAACTCTCTGGGCAGATAGAAAGGTCTACTATGTTAGCAGAGCAGTGCCTCTTGAGAATGGCATTGTCTGTGCACCAAGCTTAAATATAAATGCACAGTCCCCCATGCCCTGTACATTGGCAAGGAAAATGCTGCGTAGAGATAGCCATTGAGGAGTTAGCCTTAGCTTAGCCATTAGCGCTCCTTTCTTCATCCATTTGTTTACAGTCTCTCCCAGCCGGTGGAGCCAGGCTGATAGACACCGGTGTCATAGTATTAGCTGTTACTGGTGAACGGGGCCATTTTCGGTCAACGGTAGCGCTCAATGAGTTATTTCAAACCCAACTGACTTGTCTGTTGACGGGTAGTGTAAAGTCGGTGTTAAAGCTCCGGTCCACCGAGAGGATATATCTATGTCCCGCTGATTGTGCAGCAGTGCTGTGGGAGACGTGCCTGTGTGGCTGCCCTCTCTGCCTCTCTCTCCAGTCACTCCAGTTATCTCTCCAGTCACTACAGACGCAGCTGTGGTTCCAGCCCCTCACCAGCACTTTTCAAAGAAGCAAGTAACATCGACACTGAACTTCACTGAAAATAATGACAACTTAACATAACGATGATTGGCGATGGGTCGCTTGTGAACTACTTATTACTTAGTTACATTTTTATTGAAATAAATCCACATTTACCTACAAAATGGGTGATGAATCAAACAGTGGCTCCTAGCGTTACTTTATTTTTGAAATATCATCCATGTTGCTTATCCTACACCTACAAATAATTTTAAATTGTATATTTTTTTTAAGGGAGTTCAGCATGAACATAGTTAGGTTCAGAGGCTGAGAGACTGTTCAGCGGTTTCAGTGCCTTCAGCAGACACGTCCACAGTGTTTCAGAGCTCAGAATACTGCTTGTTTTTATATAGTTTAATTTTAAGTACACTGATTCAGTAAACACTCAGTAAACGTTGAGTACAGTTAGACCTAGCAGTCTCCATTAGGTCGGGCGAGTTCAAAGTTCCTCCCTCCCTCCCTGTCCCTCCTGCCACAGGAAATAATGGATTAATCCTGGAAGGCTACTGATGTAGCACTTCTCTCCTTATGAAAGTAACACGCCAAGTATTCGACTAATGAGAATTTGGTTGGACGAGGGCATATCGACCAACTAATCGACCAGTCGACCAGGAGACTACAGCCCTACTGCAATGAGCTAATATCAAGTGATATATCAGCCCAAGCGTTCAGTCTTTCATTAAATTCTGTCCAAATGAATGATTCAGAGTAGTGGTGGGTGAGATGGATAAGATATTCAATCACAGAATATGTAATTTTATATTGCTATAGCAATATGTGATAGAGTACATTCTGCCAGAAAATCAATGAAACAGTTTATGGATTAAAGAAGCAGATGAGACTGTCTGTATCTGATTACTCTAGTGAAGGAAATGCTTGACAGATCAAGCCACCTCATCACATTGACGCAAGACTATTGCATTGCTGTAAGGCAGTCCTGCTGTTTATTTCCAACATTGCTTGCAATGACCAACCAACACAACCAGACAGAGCTTGGTATAAATGGGCATGGAACAATCCCTGAAGGGTTGACACATTTCTAGAGCCTCAGTGTACGTATGGTCATATTCATAACCCTAATTCTGAACAAACTGTCATTAAAGCTGCTTTGATCAGTATTGTTAATAATGGATCCAATGACTATTTGTAATGTCAAAGGTGTTGTTTGTAGTTACAAACTCAGAGAATTATCACCCAACTCTGCAGTTCCCCTCAACTCTGAGCTTTTTAGCATCTTTCAGCTCATTATTTTGGTTTTACGGTCCACAACTTTTTTTTGATGAAAGCTGCAATGATTAGATAATTACTCAATCTATAGGTTGCATCTTGTGCTTTGGAAAATAATGATCGATTGGACTTGGATTCATCAGGTTGCCAGAAACAGGAATCCAAAGGAATGTTGCACTGTGACTCCTGGTTGAATGAATAGGCAACTGTTTGCCAATATGTTCACCATATCAACTTTATAAGGTGATAATATGTAAACGCCATGTTTACAGCTCGTTTCTGCTCCCCTTAAGTTTAAACTAGCATTCCTGGGTTCTTACAGCAATAATGCTAACGCAACTCCAGCAGCATCAGTCATCAGATAATGAGAGAACACTACGTAGTCCTATTGGGAAGTCTAAATAGTTTGTTTACTGAGTGTCGCCAACATCAGGGATGTCATACAACATCAAATTTAATCTTCTGTCTTCAGAAATAAGATAAAAGTTGAGAGGGTTAGTTTCATAGTGTATGACGGAGAGGAATGTTGGCCGGAGAGTGAGATAACGGAGAGTTTAGATGTTCAGTTAGGTCAAAATGGATCACTTCCTGCCAGCTCATTATCATTAGCATAACTTCCTGTCTGCACAGGCGAAAGGGGACTGGTCAAATGGATACTGAGGATTAGTAGAGTGCACATTCCCATTCAGCACAGTGGTATTCAGGCTATTGCATTACATCACAGAGTTGGAAATATGTCCCAACACCCCATGCCTCATGTTCAGACCGAACAAGCGGACATAAAGCAACGTTTTATTCTACTTAATCACAAAAATCTGCAGTGGTTCAGTAAGATATTTAACTTATAAAACGACACTGTATGGTGACAGTTATTTGAGTTTTTGCCTCGTGCTTTTCTTGCTGTTATTATGTTACAAGATTTTACCTACAAACACACCGCCTGAGTTCCCATGCCAGAAACGTGTCTGGAGGGGATCTACTTTTCCAGACCTGAATCATTTTTGCCAGGCCAAGAACTATCAATTACGTGGAAACCCAAACTCTGCTCTTATGGTTGATCATAGTTTTCCGATGCTTCCAGGAAACAAACAGTTGATTAAAGCCACATGGTATTTATTAAAACTCCCCATTCATCATTTTATGTGGTGCCCATGTCCTCCCCTCACCTTCTCAGCCTCTGTCTCAGCCTGTCTGTTCTTGCCTCTCCTTAGCCTTCCTCTATCCCCTTCAAACCTCATTTTCAAACCCATTCAAACCCTTTCAGCCTATTTGGTCTCCTCACACAAATAAACATATCTCAGCCCATCCTCAGCCGGTGCTGTTGTCAGTACAGGCTATAAAAATGTCCCACACAGCACTTTTCACTGCCTTTTTTTTTTTTTTTCCTCTTTTCTTTCTTGGCCCTCCACCCCCCTCTGCCCTCCCTTCCCTTCTCTTCCCCTGTCCTGTCCTCCCTTCCTCCTCCTCTCCCCCCCCCCGTCTGTAACCAGAGCTCAGGGAATGGGAGGGCTGCCAAGATCCAGTTTGCTTCTGCCCTTTTAAGGCTAAAAAACCAGGAGGAACTTTTTCCAATTGGAGGGGGTGAAGAGAAGGAGAGCGGAGGGAGGGAGGATGACTGGAAGGAGTAGAAAGGAAGAGGAGGAAGTGTAGTAGCTCCAGTGTGACTTGTTGCTTGGCGTTAGAGAAGGGAGGGAGGGAGGAGAGGTGGGAGGGAGGGAGGGAAAGAAGAGAGAGCTCCAGGTCGAAGATTTTCAGCTTTTGGATGTTTGAAGCTGAATTCATGTTGCAATTGTAAAGTAAATGTTGTCCAAAGATCTATAGGAAGAGATGGTTTTTTGGTCACATTTGTGACTTTAGTTTCATGTCCTATTGTTCATCTTGCTCGGTTTATTTGGTATTGTGGGAATATAATGCACACAGAATACCGCATATTAATATGTGTTAGTGAGTGTGTCATAAGGGCAGTGTGGAATGTGTGACATTTCCTCAAAGTGTTCTGACTGACTATGTTTGGTCACTCCAACCCCTCCCCCTTTTTCCAGTCATGTCTGTGTGTGTGTGTGTGTGTGTGTGTGTGTATGTATGTGTATGTGTTGGCACCATTGTACTGCTAGACCTAGCTCACACTATGACTTTCTTAATGTCTGAGTAGTCTGCCAAAAGTAAATTTGTTCAGTATGTATACTCAAAACATATATAGTTCCACTGACTCGGTGCTGTGCATGTGGAGAGTGTTGGGAGTGTGATAACGGTTGGGTGTGCTGCGTGTAAATCCATCACAACTGCTAGTTAGCTCACCACAGCTGTAATCAGCAACACAGTTTAATCCAAGAGATGCCATTTATTCCAATTACTGAAATTTAGGAATTCAATAAACATTTATTTGATTGTTTTTATGTGGATATGCTTTTTTTTAAAAATAGAATTTTAATCAAGACTGTATTGTACTGAAGGACTGAGCAAGACACTTTGTACTTGACAAGTAAACTGGTCAATTCTCTTTAGTGGACAAACAATATAAGAAACATTGTTTATAAGTTGATTTAATTTTTTAAGTTTTTGTTTTTTCTGTTTTTGAAATTCCTGTCAGCTGACACACAGATAGCCTACCAATATATCTGCAATAAGCTAATATCGGTAGACATATTTTCCCGCCCAAATTATCGGTGTAGCTTGAGAATACAGTATAGGCCCGAACATTAGCATGTAAATTGGCACTGTTGACCAATATGTAGTTTAATTAGGCTCAAAACCCGTGTACATAAAAACCAGGCACGTGCACGTGGTATGAGCACACAGAACAGTATCTGCGAGCCTTTCGAGGGAACATTTCTGCTCCACATACACAAATGTAGTCCGCCAGCATGGGGCTGTGATGAGCTCGACCTACGCAGTCGCAATGGCTCAACATTACACTCGCTTGTTCGTCAAGTTGACTTTAGACAGTCCACTCTTTGAATACTGACCATGACATTTTAGATTGACAGTTTGGTTTGATCACTGACACAGTTAAAGACCAGCAGTTGCCTGAGAGAACAAAGAGAAAGCTTAATAATGATATTCAGCAGCTGATTCTCTGCATTTTTTACCACTTACACTTAGGAAAAAGTGGTAGACATTGTAGCAAAAGACTGTTTAAACCCGCTTTCAGATTTGTGAAACCTTTATATTGCTTATGAAAACAGAAAAAGGGCCATTTCACTGATATTTCTCCATCCAGACCACATTAGACCAGGTCTGGATCAAAAAACACTATACTTAGACTTGTCAAATCTGGACTAAATTAACAAGGAGACTCCAGAGAGTGATTAAAACATAGTTTCAGAGTCAAACCTGAAACTGGGTTTAAACAGCATTAAGGTTTTTGCTACAATGTCTAAAACGTTTTCATAAACGTTAGTGGTAAGGAAAAAGAAAAAGGACAATCAGCTGCTAAATATCATTCTTCAATGTCAGTTATCAAACCAAACAGCCAGTCAGAGGTTATGGTCAGTATTCAAAGTGACCAATCAAAGGAGCGGACTGTCCATTCCATCCCTGCCTCCAAAGTCTCAAAGGTCAACTTGATGAGTGAGCTGGTGTTGAGCAGTCACAAGTGTGTAGGGAGGGTTGTGCTCGCATTCATCACAGCCTTGTGCACACGGAGCAGAAATGCTTCCTCGCAAGGATGCTCTCCCGCTCGGGGATACTGCGCTCGTATCGTGTGCACACACCTGGCTTTTACGTGTGCGGGTTTTGAGATTAAACACCATAGACCAAAGGCAAGGTGTCTTATTGACAGTGCTGAACAGAGAGTTGGAGAATCTAAAAAGCTTATCAGCTGTGTTGCACCATCCACTTTTATTTAACCATCTCTGTCAGAGTATAAACTTCTCTATGACAGAAGAGTGTGAGGTCCCTACATCACAAACTTCCAGACTCATATATTTTGCTAGAACACAGGGATGGATTTTGCTGCCACTTTATGGTGTGGCTGAGCTACTACTCAGTTTTATTATGGACTCGCATTGCTTTTTTTTAAATTGATAATTGAATTAAATAGACAGGAAAGAGATTCATGGTCATATATTGGTACATAAAGCTGTCTCCTGACAGACTCGCAATTGCTTGTTATATCTTATCAATATATATCATATACTGTATACACACATAGGGATACAATGAGTGATGGACAGGAAAAGGAAAGACTTCAGGTCTATCAGGACATCCCAACCAGACTTACTGTTTCGTTCTTACAAGATCTCAGATCTAATCTGCTCCAGATGTTGCAGTACAACCTGAATATCGTGTAGAACCTTTCTCCCGCTGACGTCCCTCTCTGCGCTTTGACCTCTTTTCCCCTCCCTCTCCCTCCCTGTGATGCTGAGATCGGGTCAGCCTGTAGGTCAGGGGTTGCTATGATGTCATAACAAAGTCAGTGGGGGGAGGCTGCAGCAACGAGCCAACCAGATGAGTCATGGGAGTTTTTGGGGCAAAAGAAGGATCAACCACAGCTACGCACACACTCCATACAGTAGCCTCCACACTCGGTTGACTCCGTCGCTTTCCCTCTCTCTCTCACACACACATACACACACTCGTACAAAGGGGAGGGGGGGGTATGAGTCAGCACAGGGGGAGTCTGCAGCAGTCTGTGTCCGTATATGGGCTCTGTTAGACTTGGTACGCTGTGGTCTGCTGGGAATGCTGGCAGATTCCTTGCATTTTTAATGGTTTTGTGTATGAGAGGCATGAATCAAAGAGCAACACGTATACAGCCATTATCAGAACATATGAGCACTTTCATGTCTTTGCCCTTGAGAAGGAGAAGGACAGCTGAGATGATGCTCAGAACTGGACAACTTTGATTATTGTTTTTCCAAGCTTTATTGATCTTTTTACGTCTTCCGTACGTTTTTTGGTCAACTACCACTTTTGTATACTTTCAGCTACAGAAACCGTTCAATTATCAAAATGTTCAGCTCTTTAAGGACGTTTATGCTTGTGTTCACTTTTTTTTCTACCTTTTCTACTTTTTAAAATATTAAGCTTTAACAATTTTTTACAATGTAAGTAAATGGGAGCAATCTTCAAACCTACTCCACTTTGAAATGCCACTCCTTCTGCATACTTTCAGCTACAGATGCCATTTAAACTTTAAACGGGTCACAAGACTTTCAACCATCAAACTTGTGTTCAACATTTTAAAATCTTTTACCGTTTTTGAATTATCACAGTTTACGTTTTATGCTTTTTTTCACTACTTTTCTGAGTTTATAATGGTTGTGTATTGCACTCCTTAGTGTGTCACATGACCTGTGATGATCCTCGCTCCTGCTTTTTTCAAACATTTTTGACTTCAACCCTTGTAGCTTCCACACATTTCACTTCTCATATACAACTTCTACATAGACAAAACATAGACAAATTTGTCTTATTTCAGATCATATGCATATTTAAACAATAGGACTTACACTTTTTGAATTTTCTACCTCAACGCACCAAGAAAGTCTTTCAGCTGTCTCATTGACTGTCATGTTATTTAACCTCTCACAGTCTCAGGCAAAAACACAAATGTGCCGACTTTTGAAACTGTGATTTCTCGTCCTGCTGCGGTCTCACCAGGGCAGGGGAAAAGTTAAACCTCTTACTGATCAATTACACGTTATTTAACCGTGGATAACCGGGCTTATCCGTTTGTTTCACTGGGCCAATGCTAGATGTAATGTTACCGGTAAGACTTTTGGGAGTCATGTTAACTGCTGTTGAGCCAAAGCGCAGGGCTGTTGCTGGAGTGTCCACCAGCTTTCAATCTCATGCCACATTTACATCTGACCATATGACTTACATGACTGATGGTTGATCATAGTTCTCCTATGACTTACATATGACTTCTGCATAATATAAGTTTATATTTAAGTTGTCTTGGCAACACACTATAGGTCACAGTATATTGGGCTATATAATATACTATTAAAGAATTTATTTGTTTATTTGGCACATGCCAGCTAACACAAACCCTGATACAGACACACACATACAGATTCACATACTGACATACATACATGCAGACACACACACACACACACACACACACACACACAGTGTCATTTCCAATTTTCAAAATAAAAGCCCCCAATGTTCAATGTATGTTAACAGGAAACTAGGGATGGACCTACTTTTTCAAAATAAAAGTGCTTATAGTTAACTCTTGTCAGGGCTTAGACCTCAGCTGATGTTTTATCTTTATTCCAAAAAAGACAATTAAAGGAAACTTCAACTTCACCTCAGTACACTTAAGCTCATTTAAGTCCTTGCTCTAAAACTCCCATTTGAACTTCTTTCATTGCTAACGCTATATTTTGCATCCCTTTCCAGCTTTTCTAACTATTCATACTACTTTTTCGTGCATTTTCAACTCTTATCTACAGCTTCATGCTCCATTCAAACCTTCAACTGGTCCATATCTTTAATGCAACAGTTTTATTCATTTCCTAATTTGACCCACCCATTTCCTATTTTTCCAATTCGTTCTTACTCCTTCAGCTACTTTTCATCCAAATTAATGCCAACAATCCGGTTTAGCATCAGCCTTTCAACAGCCAGCATTCACACATGCAGTTTCTACAGATGTTGTCTTTTCTAGTTGTTTGTTTAGGTCCTAATAACAGTGATCAATCTGTTGACAGAAAATGGAAACTTTTGATGGACATTTTTCACTATTTTTTTTTTTTTTACATTTTATAGGCTGACAACTATTAAATTGAAAAGACAATATTTAATTCTAATAATTATAACTTTAGTAATCATTAGTTTGTGGCCCTTTCTGCTCATGTTCTGGTAATGTTGTGGTCCTGTTCTAGTGTGTTTTGCTGTGGTGGCTGATAGACTGCTATGTGACACACCCCTGCTTTAGCTGATCTGCATTCCTACTGCAAGTACCGACCTGTGATACACATGTGAACACACCTCCCTATCAGTGCAGATGACATTTTAGCTGTCAGTTTTATCTCTTTGTCTTTAGGAGCATTTCTCTCTTGCCCCCCCCCCCCCCCCCCCCCCCCCCCTCTCTCTCCTGCATTCTTTATCTCCCTTACAATCACTCTTTCCTTTCTCTCACATGTCTCTTGCTTCTTGGCTTTTCTCTGTTTCCTCTTTTTCTTCTTTCCTACCATTCCAGAGCGGATTGAGTTGCCCCTTGGTTGCTATAACGATCCAGCTTACTCAAAGTTCCCATGGTAATGGGTCATCCAAACAGGCCTTTCGTCTGACCCTGCTCCGCTTAATCACCATGCGGAGTGTATTTTTCCACTGGTAGCAGCTGATGTCATGTATCGCAGGATTGGCATCTTTGCCAACTTTGCTCTCTGTTGGAACTCAGATGAGCAGCCAACTGAGATGGACTTAGAGATGTCCCAGATGTGGTTCTGTATGTAGGCAAAGAACTCATCTCATTTAATGGCATCTGATGTATAACTTGGGTTTTTCATTTCATTACTGGACTTCTGCTACACTCCTCGTCTTCATCATGCATTAAAGTCCCCTTCCCCCTTTGGTTTAGACCCCCGTGTATCTCAACTTTGCACTCGGACCCTTTCTCATAGTTCTTGGCCAAACAGCTTTCAGACCCTCCTTCTGCAGGCCTTAAATATTCAGCCTTTTCAGTAGCCCCAGTCCCCAACTGCAGCAGCAGCACTCTCATGCAAAAACATTCAAGAAAAAAAGAGGCTCACTTTAAAATCATTCAAGACAACATTGTTGTCGAGGTGCAGCCACTCCTACCAACAGTTACCCCAGTCAAGACAACAGTGACGCAACAAATTAAGTTGACAACGATGTGAACAGCACTGAGTCAGAATCGCCTAAAGCTTCTTCCCTGTCCAAAGATGTTGTGTTTTTATAGCCTCATTCTGTCTGTTGTCAGGCCTTCTGCATCCCTTATCTGAGCATTGATAAGTCTGAAATCACAGGGAAACATCTGCTGTCAGACATGGGATTCATGTAAAAAGACAATTACATCTGATTGACAAGAGCCGTGACACTGTTTACATAATGCATGTCTATATGAACAGACCCAGAACCCAGAACTGCAGAGAGCCTAAGGCCTATCAGGGCCCATCTGTACACCATATCAATATACCGATCAGCACCAAGCCTCAAATCCTTACGAGGACCAGAGCTTTAACCCTTTGTCCCAGGTTTTGCGGTCAACTAGGACACACACATACACACACACGCGCTGCTCCACCCTTTCCTCAAGGCTGGTCCTGAGCAATCATCCCCTCCTGATCAACTGCATCTTATGCAACATGTTTGTGCACGCTGCAGTGTGTATGTTGGGTGGTGCGTGTATGTAGTTATTTTCCTCATGCCTGGGCTAGCTTCTGGTTGCATCACTTTCTCCTCTGCTTGCAGCGGTGCATGTGGCTCTGTCTGAACACAGAGAAATGCCTCAAATGTAATGTAGAGTAAACAGACATGTTACTAGATGTGCTGCTGTGTCATTATGTTGCAATATGGACTGCTCTCTGTTTGTATGTGGGCAATTTTAAATCTGTAATGAATTATCCCAAACCTGTTGTATATTAACAGGAATAGTGTTGATACATAAAATATCCAAATTTTTCAAGAGAATGTTGGCTGTAAATACTGAAATACTTATATACTGGAACTCTTGCAACATGATTCATCCCAAAAATTTCCTTACACTCATCATGATACTCTCTTTTTTCTCTCTTTCATTTTCTTTCCCCCTTCTATGATTACCTAGGTTATGTTTCAGACAGAGATAGATTTATTTCTTCAGTTGTTTCATGTCTTGAACAGAACATGTATTCTGGCAAATTCATTTGTATAGCAGCTTTTAAACACAGAGGCATTTCAATGTGCCTTACATAAGGCAAAGAAAAGCAATAAAAACACATAGGTACATAGGTACTGATAAGCAATCTTATTTTTTTACTTTCTAAAGGGAGGCTGAATAATAATGGCCCCAGAATTGAACCCTGGGGGACTCCACATGGTAATTCGCCAGGATTTATGATCACCAGTGACAACAACATAGCCCTGTCTTTGAGATATGACCTGAACCAACTGAGGACTGTACAAGATAATCCATTCTCGACAGAACACCAGTCTTTTAAAGAATGTGCTAACACTAAGCAGCACAAGAACTGATGTTTTACCTGAATCAGTATTCAGATGAACGTCATTAAACACCTTTATCAGCGCAGTCTTAGTACTGTGATGTCCAAAAGGCCATAAAGTATCTTGTTGGAAACTATCACAACCTCTCCCCAGACCAGACCACGGTCGATGATTACTAGGTATGCATCCCACTCCCCCTTAAGCTTTACAATAGATAGCAGATAGACTCCAGGGTGAGAGAAATTTGGAAATGTGGTTCACAGATCATTGCAGATCCTCCCTGCTGAAACACTGACAGTGACACAGAGGATGACCAAAGATCAGCACAAACATTATTCTTTTCTCGTCTGTTTTTCATGCAGCTTTTTCCTCCTCCCTACATTATTTATGATCCTTTGTATGCAACTGTGTTTTGAAGGAAGGTTTCATCTTAACATTAAAATAAATGGAGTAACATGACTTAAGAGCTATCCCCTCTCTCTTCCTCTGGACTCCAGACTCTAAAGCCATCGTTGATGGGAATCTGAAGCTGATCCTGGGTCTGATCTGGACCTTGATCCTGCACTACTCCATCTCCATGCCCATGTGGGACGAGGAAGAGGAGGCAGATGACGGCAAGCAGAAGACACCCAAACAGAGGCTGTTGGGATGGATCCAGAACAAACTGCCTGAGCTTCCCATCACCAACTTCAACCGGGACTGGCAGACTGGCCGGGCCCTGGGTGCCCTGGTCGACAGCTGTGCGCCAGGTGAGCGGAACATCTTTGTGTTCTTGTGTCATGGAGAGGGATTTGTGTGTGTGTGTGCTTGTGCGGAGGGTGGGGACGTGTTTTGTGTATTTCAAAGGTCAGTGGAGATGAAG
This sequence comes from Thunnus maccoyii, assembly GCF_910596095.1. NCBI lineage: Eukaryota > Metazoa > Chordata > Actinopteri > Scombriformes > Scombridae > Thunnus > Thunnus maccoyii. The sequence goes on along the minus strand of NC_056536.1, from coordinate 3,145,281 downwards.
AACTAGAATGTGTGGGTGTGTGTGGTGTGCATGTGTTTCCCCCACAGCCAGGGTCTGAAATGAACACCAGCCAAATACCAAGTGCCTGAAACATTTATCCCTGGAGGGTAAAAGATCAGTCAGGGTCACCAAAACACTAGCCTGTAACTTTTTGAGATTTTATACAGTCTTTGAATTCTGTTGCACAAATATATCTGTCCTTCATGTTAGTAAGCACGTTAGACTTTAAAAAAAAAAAAAGGAATGTTCTTTAGTGTTGAGGTGTTCTGCATACAACAGTGACTGATGGCTGCAGACCTGAGGTCAGGTCAGGGAAAGCGTGTGTGCATAATTCTCATCAGTTTGAGAGTAAAAACTGAGGGCAGGTTTGATGATGAGCTTAGCAGAGCAGAGAGGAGGGGAGGTGTACTTAACCCTCCCATTATGGTCTTGTTAATGGGGAAATTGGGCAGAGAGGAGTAGCAGGGTGGGAGCTGAGTAAGAGGGGGGAGGGATATAGGTGAGGGAAAGTGAAGGATAAAGGAGGGTTCTGTTTACATACTCGGGATGTTTGGCAAACCTGTGGATCACCAACAGCCCTGAGCCGCAGATAAGGATTCAAGAAAATCTCTTATTTCCCTCCAGCAAAGGATGTCCAACAGTGTCCGAAAAAAGAACCCTCAGACTTGAGAGTCAGTTATGACAAACAAGTAAATAAATAACTGCTTACACAGACGCATTGCCAAGACAGCTTGTGTGATTATAAAGGAACATCATAACATCCAATGGATAAATTCAAGGGCAGACATATTGAGGAGCCATGGAGACTGGGGCTGTGCAATATGATTATATGTATAGTTTGACGAGAGAAAAATATCGTTTCGTATAATGCTCTATCGCGTATATCGTTGTGACGGAAATCACACTTTTTACGGCAATATTTTTCATCATTTGGAGTCTGTCCATCTTTTGCGCGGATTACATTGATAAATTACTCATCTTGGCTTTTTATTGCAAAGCTTTTATTGCACTTAAAGTAACATAATGAGTTTAGTTGTCATTGACTCTCCTCCGCCGTCCGTCTGCTGCGCTGCACACGCACGGAGGACTCAGCACCGCCGTGGTGAGAAAGAGCAGAGAAGCAGTGAGACGGTAACCATAAATGAATGCACAACACAGTAGAGACCGTCTTTATTTGTGTTATTTACCAAATTTATGCAGCAAATTTATGAGTCTCTGCTGCAGCCGCAGTGTTGAGCGGAGGGGAGGGGTATGTGGGTGTGGGCGTGTTTGTGCTTTAGAACGTAACCGCTGTGAAACAATCAGAAAATAACGTTTTATTGATCTGATTCACTGGCTTCCTCGCTACTAGCTCTCCCTCTGCTCACTCACTCTCTAGCTCACTTGACCACAGCTACTCTCTCTCTCTTTTTCTCTCGTCTTTTTTTAAAATGACAAGAATGACGTTAAAGAAGTCTTACTTAACTTTTAATATTATCAAACAAAGGGAGATGTCCTCCCCTCGTCCTAGTAATAGAATTCTGTCCCAGCATTCCATTATGTAATCTCATCATATTATCACGACATCTTTCCACTTAAAGACATTAAATGGTGATGTTTTTGTCCTACTCCTTCCTTTTAATGTGTCCAACTCACCTCCACTGTTCTCCTCAGGTCTGTGTCCTGACTGGGACCAGTGGGATCAGACCAAACCAGTGGACAACGCCCGTGAGGCCATGCAGCAAGCTGACGACTGGTTGGGCATCCCACAGGTAAAATAAAAATGGACCAATAAGCTTCATAGTGAGATTTATGTACATTTGAAATAAGAAGTAACACATTCTTCCTCTTACAAATGAAAAGATGAATTCATGAACAATAGAACACACCCTTCCTCAATTCAGTACGCTTTTGTTGCTACAGTCTTACCGGGTCTGGTATGACCACTAGCTTATGGTGGTTAATGTTAGTTAGCTTTAGATGGATATTGTATAACTGGCATTACTGAGTCAGTTCACATTATGACTCTTCTCTTCTTGCGCTACCTATAAATTAGATTTTAGCATTTACCATTATCTCAGAGCTGCTGTTTGTAGCCACAGTTGTTCAGCAAAAGTGTCATGTGATTGCTTTAACTTACTAATGGTGACTGATTGTTGTAAAGTTGGGTCAGCGTTTTGAACTCACTTTGTGTCAACAACCTTGTTTGACCTTAGTTTTACCTGACTAGATGGGTCACTTAAGGATAAATTAAAGGATAAGAATGGCACAATTTGATATTTTTTTTATTGTCAACAAATCCCACGAAAAGATCAAAACCAACAATGTGTTAGTTGGTCTCTTAATACTTTACGACTGTAAAGAGCTCCCTGTCTGGAGCTCTCAGCCCACTGTTTCCTGCTGACGATATAAATCTTTAAAAGGGCATCATTAATATAAAGTTTAATTTTGAAAAAGGCTCGGTGATTTCCTAAAAGAAGCTGGTCACTGTAGGTTTTGGAAAGTGTCACCCAAATAGAGGGAAATGGTGCATTTGTTGGTATTTGCAGGTGTGAGGCAGTGAGGGCGGTTTGTTTGTGTGTGTGGGTGGGATTGAGTCAAAATAAACTACAGCGTGTGTGTTCATGGTAATGAAGGAACATGTCACCCAGTGCAGCAGTGTGGCTCATAGATGTGTTTTTAATAGTTTTTGGACAAAATGTATCTATGACACATAAGATATATCAGACTTTACATACACACACAGTACTTGTAAGTATAGATTAATTCATTGATGGTTTGGGTCTGCACATGGGTTTTGCTAACAATAAGAAAAATATAGAATATCACCAGATTCATGACTTGAGAGATGCATAGGTTGACCATCACTGTGTGAGTTGTGTCCTACATGGGACACAACCTAATCAACACACTGCAGCAGTGCCGAGTCGTGTGGGATGTTCAATTGGAAATCAGGTAGAGGATCAGAAATTCAGTAGAAATTCAAACATTTTATCCCCTCAGTGTGTATCCAGAATGAAAATTTCAACATTTTAATAGGGAGATTTCGAATAGAATTAAGCAAATTTAGGTTTACCGCACTGTGTTGGGCCCTGGGTTGGGCCACACTTCTGAGTGTCTGACATCGTTGTGTTGGCATGATTGGCACAGCATAGCGTGCTGACAGTTGGCTCTGTGGTTGCCGCTGTTTCCGTCTTCAGCTATGCTTCTGCTTAGAAACTGACTTTGTCCCTTCCCTCTGCTGTCTCTGTGGGTTGTAAAATCAGACAGAGAGCGTGTCTGTATAAGTGGGTGCCTGCTGGTTTGCGTTAGAATTTGTCTCAGGTACTTTCTGAGCTGAAGTAGAGGTTTGGATGCGGTTTGACTAAATCACAACACTAGTTGATTTATATCAGTCTCCATGGCAACTAATCAAGACCTCTTTCAGGCTTTACAGCTGTAGCCTCCCTTCTTTTTCATCAGCAAATAAGTGAAGGAGGAAAAAAACACCCTTTCATTAGGAAAACTTTTTTTGTCTTGTCTTGCTCTCTTAGGTGATTACCCCAGAGGAGATTGTTGACCCCAATGTGGACGAACATTCAGTCATGACCTACCTGTCCCAGTTCCCCAAGGCCAAACTGAAGCCTGGCGCACCACTGAGACCCAAACTTAACCCCAAGAAGGCCCGTGCCTATGGACCAGGTACACACACACACACACACATGCACACATCTGTAGCTGGATTTCAAGAAGAAAGCAAGCAAATGTAGTTCTTTTGAGCTGGGCAGCTTTATCAGTTTAGAGCAGGGGGGATTTACATATTTACAAGGACCCAAAACTATGAGAAAGCAAAAGCAAATCTATGAGCTAATCTAAAAGGTTGGACTTGGGAGTTTAAGCTTATCCATTCACTGTAGAATGCTCTGGATAAATGCTCTGGAAAATGTGACATAGATGTTAAACAGCATGTATTAAGTTGGCACCTACAGTCAGTCCAGGATCATATGTATATGCACTGGAGATTTTTTATATACTGTTCCTACTCTCCCGCCATCCTTCTTCTCTGCAGGTGTCGAGCCTATGGGTAATGTTGTGATGAAGAAGGCTGTGTTCACCGTGGAGACCATCAGCGCAGGGATGGGAGAGGTCCTGGTTTACGTGGAGGACCCTGCAGGACACAGAGAGGAGGTGAGATACTGGTAGCTTTGGAGTGTTTAGTCTTTATTACATGGACTATGATAGCCTCTTAAAATGTTCATCTCAATGAGTCATGTGTTTGTTTTTTGAAGTATAACTAGGTAATTGTTTTGCTATGGTGTCAACAATTAGGGCTAGTATGTTGGAGCCATAATGAACTATGAGCTATGGTTATGGTTAAAACTTGGGGAAAAAGGGACTTAAAAATATGAAAGTAAAATAATTTATATAAAGCAATATACAAACATGTTAAATACAGTATGGTTAAATAAGAATGTCTTTGTCAAAATCTTTTGTTAATAATAATATAATAATAATAATACCTTTGGTGGCTTATTGTTTGGATTGCGTGTCATCATCCCCACTCAAGCAGTGGCTTATTGAATGTGGGAATTGTTGGAAGCCACCATCTCACGTACTGTGACATACTATGTTGTTCACTTCTTAAATATTTCTCTGCAGGCTAAAGTGACAGCCAACAATGACAAGAACCGCACCTACTCTGTCTACTATATCCCGAAAGTCACTGGCATGCACAAGGTAAGCTTATTTTTAAATGCATAAGGCTGATCTTATATGACTGTGATATGTCTCTCTAGACTATTTTCAGTGTATGTTGGTGGTCAAGCTGCATTGTGGGTAATGTAGCTTCCTGATTTTGACATAGAAGAATAATGCATGGAATAAACAACTTCTCTGGTTCTGCTGCATTGAGTTTGGTCCTTTTTTATGCAATGCTAACTTGATGGAGTACTCTTTAAAGGCACATAATATCTCTGGTTTATTTCTCTCTATACCATCTATGGTCAAATAACAGCAAAAATACCAAAAAAGAAATCAAAAAATAAAGAATAAAGTTTTTGTTTCACACACAAACACACTCCCTCTCTTTCACTTGCCCAGGTCCACACTGTTAATTATCCACTCTCTCTCTCTTCACGGAGTTGGTGAGGTGATGTTTACAACTCTGCTAAACCTTCATACTTTAGATCAATCCCTAGTTACTGGATCTATTTCATAATCAAGAGCTACAACCAAATCACTACATCTTAATGCAATAAAGACTATTGTGTAAATGGCCTGTAAGTGATGACTGCATAGCAACAGGAATTAAAAATACAGCATTACATAGTTAGTAGGAACTCTCTCCAAGATGATCAATATCTGTCCTCTTGATTCAGTTATCCACTTGGAAAACCTCAGATCTATAGCTAGAGCATGCCACTTTTCAATGAGAAAACAATCAATAACACATCAGTTACATACATTTTCATCATAAACAGATAAAAACAAACAAAACAAAACTAATATCCTGCCAGGTCAAACATTTTATCATAAACTGCACTTGATTTTTTGGGATTTTTTTCATGCCTGATACAAGGGGTGTTTCTGCATGTGTCTGTTTTTGTCAATCAAGAAGGAGCTGCCAGTTCCAGACACAATTTTCACTCTCTTCTACTTCTTCTTCTTTGTAGGTGACAGTGTTGTTTGCAGGGCAGCACATCTCCAAGAGCCCGTTCGAGGTGGAGGTTGGCATGGCTCAGGGAGACTCCAGCAAGGCCACAGCCCAGGGACCAGGCATCGAGCCCTCAGGGAACATCGCCAACAAGGCCACCTACTTTGATGTCTACACAGCCGGTAATAACACGGACGATGCGAGTGATGTTTGGTTTCTTTGAAATTGAAGAAGCCTGCACAAATGTTTCATTGTGTGTTTTAACTCTTACTACGCTCATTTTTCTCTGCTCTTGTATCCCCTCATCTCCCTCCTGTTTCTCTCAGGAGCTGGTGTTGGAGAGGTGGAGGTGGTGATCATGGATCCTACCGGTAAGAAGAACACAGTGACTTGCAACATTGAGGACAAGGGCAACAGTAGCTACCGCTGCACCTACAAACCCACCCTCGAGGGCCAGCACATCGTCTACGTCACCTTCGCAGGTGGTGCGATCAACAAGAGTCCCTTCACGGTCAACGTGGGAGAAGGTAAGACCGTCCTGTTGAGAAGAGGTTATAGGAGAACCAGTCCCATTACAGTATCACTACAAGTCATTCTGTATAAGATGTTACAGTAACATTCTATGCTTTAATGTGAAATGCTTTCCCTGTAAATCACCAAAATTACATTTATAGAAATCTAATCTGAATCTTAAAGGCTTTTGTACCTTAAATATTTGCTCACTCTGCTGTTTTCTCTTCAGTTGTGTGTAGTACTTTTGCTGTGTTTTCCTGCCACTTTACTGGATGTGCTATCCCTTCTCTTCTCTGTCCCCCTCCCTCCTTCCCTTCTTCTCTTTGATAGAGGCCTGGTGGTATCTCTCCTCTCTCTGGAACGGCCTCTTCCTTCTGTTGTCATTTCCTGTTTCCTGGGATCTCTCTTGGGTACCCAATGTGTGCAAGTGTGTGTGTGTGTGTGTGTGTGTCGTTGCATGCATGAGTATGCCCATGCAGATATTTAACTGCATTATCCTTTACTCTGCGTGTGTTTTTGTGGAATTGCATGTCTTTAGTTGTGACTCATTTCCCCTCTGTGGACTTGCTTTATTTGTCATCTACCTTTAAATCTCTAAACTCAAAATGACTCAAGCATCTCCAGAGATTTGTCTCCTTATTAGGAGTTTTCAATACATCCATGAAGAAATACTCTTCTTGTTCCTACATGCCACTTAGAAATTCACAAACATTTTGTTCACATTTGAATGGAAAACTACTGTAGTTTGATGCCTCATTTGTTCCAGCTCACTTGTGGTCATGTTTTATAGGAATTAGAAAGTGATATTTTGTTGGATTGTAATGAGTTTTGTCTATTTGATAGAAACCACAACCCTCGAGTTGCATTGGGTGTGTCCATCAGAAGTGTTGTTTTTGTTATTCATGTACAGATTTAAATTTTGTTTTTAATAATTTGATGAATTTTGGTGAATAATAACTCCACTAATAGATCTTCAGTTAAATCACTTACAAATAATTAAAACACTAGAATATTTGCAATATCGAAACATTTGAATTAACTCTACAGTTTTGATGTTAGGTATTTCATTCACCTTAAAAGACAGGTTCACATTTTTTCAAGTCTGTCTTAAAACAGCAGTCCGTTTTTTTTTGCTCTAATCATTCCTCCTGTTCATACTGACCATTAGAAGATCCCTTCAAAATGCACTTAGAATGTAAGTGATGAGGGATCAAATCCACAGTCCTCCTTTTGTGCAAAAATGTATTTAAAAGTTTATCTGAAGCTAATATGAAGCGTCCAAATGAATCAAACCAAGTAGATATCTTTCAACGTTACAGTAACGAGAAGTTATACTTCCACTGCAGCTCAACAGGGAAACACTGTCCGAGGAAACACAAAGAGGGAATTTTATGCTAAGAAGACTAAATGTGGCAGTTATCCACTTGATATGACTAACTCAGACTGCTGAAGCCTCATACAAGATTCACATCAACTTTTAAATGACTGTTTGGACACACTGTGGATTTTGGTCCCCATCACTTACACTGAAAGCATGTTTGAAGGGGATCTTTAAATAGCCAGTACGAACAGGAGGAATGATTACAGTGAGGAAAACCTCTTTCATTGTTTATATGGGAACCTGAGTGTTGTTTTCAGACAGACTTGAAAAATTGTGAACCTTTCCTTTAAAGCCCCTGAATACTTGGCTTCTAATCATATGTGTTTCTCTATCGCGTTAAATATTCATGGCTAAATATGCAACAATCACAGTAAAAAAAAACAAACAAACAAAAACCACCATAAGGTATTACTTAGTTAAATACTCAAAAAGCTAATCTGCTTCATCAGAACTGTGTGGTGTGGCAGTAACCAAACCACCTACACACTGTCAGCAGAATCCACTTCAAATGTTTTTAAAGCCTAAATAGTGCACTGAAGTTTGTGACACAGTGTTTTTCCCACTGAGTCCCGTTCACTTCCAACCAATGAGAAGTGAAAGAAAGAAAATTAAATACTTAGTGTGAAATAGCCAAAACTAGCATAACTTTGGCAGGAAATAGTGTGTTAACCTTAACCCATGTTAGATCCCATCACTCATAGTCAGAAACTGATTAAGCCAAGAAGTTTACAGAGCCTTTAAATCTTACAGCACATAATTGCCAGTTGTAATAACCCAAGTCTAATCCTACAGTAAAGAACAATTAAAACCTTCAAAATGTTTATTAGCTTTAGCTTATTTGTAAGATGACGCTGTGCTGTGAAATTTTTCAGTTCCTCACAATTCAAGATAAAATCTTAGAGGGATCTTCAGGCTATCATTCTTACAAACTGCAGCTTTAATTGTGTAGATGTCACATAAATAGCATAAGACTGTAAATCAATGAGACCCGAGTCCAAGCCTGGAATTTTCCAAGTTATTTTGATTCATATTTTTAATTTATTTTGATGAGAAGATAACTGATATCCAGTGTTTAGTTGCTTTTGTGATTCGATTTTTGCCTAAAGGGTTATTCTAGCAACTGAGTGAGACAGATTAAAAACAATGGTCAAAATGGAAGCAGCAGAGGTCAAGATATCCTAACTTTTAGTCTCTAGTATGCGTCAAGCTCCAAAATCGCTGAATCTTACACTTTCCCATAATGCACCTCACTAGTCTCTTTTCATTATACTCCATGTCTTTCAATCCATCTGCCCCAAGATTATAATGCAATAATTAAATTATTATCAATATACTTTTTTAAAACGTTTGGATTAATTTACCATTTATTATAGTTTTTATGCCAGGGCTGTTTATTTGACATGACCCTCTGGCATTAAAATACGTATTTTAAAATGACATTTTTCTTAACCACCAGAGTACTTAACAGTCCACTCCCTGTAACATATCTTGTGCCCGTTTTCAATGGCTTGTGTCTCTGTTCCTGTGGAGTTTCCTTTGCTTCCTGCAGGGTCATCCAACTGTGACTCAGCACGTCCTATTTTATACATAATCAGGAGATATGAAGGATATTCAACTTCCTGTGTGAGGATAAAGGCTCACTTCTAAGAATTCATTCTGAGAGTTGAGACAGATGGATAAAGAGGCACAGGAGGGGTGTGGAGGGTAGGAGAAAGGAGAGAAAGGACAATTGAAAAGCACCGAAAGCTTTCCAGTAATCCTTCAGCGTGATGGATGTACCGTTCGGATGGAAATTATTTTGGTTTCATACCATTCACCCCACACCTCATTCCTTTTATCCCCACTGAAACCACGATTGCACTCACATGTGGTCATAATGTCGGAGTCAGAATACTGAGAGCTGTTTCTATGTCTGTTTCTCACTCACTCTTTCTTTTTGTGTGTCTCTTTGCAGCATGTAACCCCAGCCTCTGCAGAGCTAAGGGTCGTGGTCTGCAACCAAAGGGTCTGAGGGTGAAGGAGACCGCGGACTTCAAGGTTTACACCAAAGGAGCCGGCACTGGAGAGCTCAAAGTCTCAATCAAGGGGCCCAGTGAGTTACACTGCATGACCCTGATGAAGGCCACAAGCCGAAACGTGTTGGTCAAACAATAAAGTTGTTCTATATACTACAAGTGTTGCTGGAGTTTTGACCTCCCCAGTGAGTTTTTACTTGTGCTCCATCTATGGTAATCCACCACTTTAGGTAAAGTCTGATATACTGTAAGCAGATTAACCCTCATAAACCTCTGCTAGCTGTGTCTGTTATTATACCCTGGTTGACAGTATGAACTCCCAGTATGCTTATGACATCATTATGCCTTGCAAACAAGAAACTATTTTTTTTACATGGGTCCTAAAAGTAGCAGTTAAGAATAAATTTAAAAAATGCAGAACTAATACGCATCACTGTGTTTGCAGAGGGTCTTGAGGAGCCATGTAAAAGGAAAGATGTCGGAGATGGTGTCTACGAATTTGAGTATTACCCCACCACACCTGGAACCTATACCATCACCATCACTTGGGGAGGACAGCACATTCCTCGCAGGTACACTCTTGTGCAGAAAAATATACTGCAATTGAACCAAATTGACTTTTCATTGTGACTGATCGCTCTTTGCTCTCTTTAGTCCTATTGAGGTCAAGATTGGCGCTGAGGCAGGCCAGCAGAAGGTGAGGGCTTGGGGTCCAGGACTGGAAGGCGGTGTGGTTGGCAAATCTGCTGACTTTGTGGTGGAAGCTGTTGGCGACAATGTTGGTACACTAGGTAAGGAAGCCAGAGAAGTGACAGTAACACACAAATAGTGGAAGAATTCTAAAAGTATGCGCTTCTGTAAGTATCCAATTTACCTTTGGTTACTCACTGACGGCTCTTCTAAGCTTGCTGTATTTTTTCCTCTGTCCAGGTTTCTCTGTGGAAGGTCCATCTCAGGCCAAGATTGAATGTGACGACAAGGGAGATGGATCTTGTGACGTGCGCTACTGGCCCACAGAGGCCGGGGAGTATGCGGTGCATGTGCTCTGCAACAATGAAGATATCCAGCACTCTCCTTTCATGGCTGAGATTGTCAACCAGCCAGGAAAAGACTTCCACCCTGACAAGGTATGGACAAACAACATCTTGTGTCAGACATACAACATAAAATTAATACCAGTTATTGCTTTTAGTGGTGTTATTTGTCACAGAGAGCAGTTTCTGTTCATAATATATAACAGTATTCCTAATCAGCTCAATGAATGTCTTTATTCCAGGTTAAGGCATATGGTCCAGGCCTTCAAAGCAGTGGTTTGGCTGTTGGAAAGCCCACTGAGTTCACAGTTGATGCCAAGCAAGGAGGAAAAGCTCCTCTGAAGATTGCAGCTCAGGTAGGGCTGTGTGTATTTAAACATATCAACAAAAATCTACTGCATGTGTAGGATTATCAGCCCTCACTCAGCCCCTCAAGCATCAACGTCTTCATATTTTACATGTTTGATTCCACTGAAACATTTTTCTTTTTTAACTCTTTGGTTTTCCACATCTCTACAGGATGGTGAAGGCACTCCTGTGGATGTCCAGGTTAAGGATAATGGCAATGGCACATATACCTGTACATACACACCACGTAAACCCTTAAAACATACTGTCATGGTCTCTTGGGGAGGAGTTAACATCCCTGACAGCCCGTTCAGGGTGAGTACACACACACACACACACACACACACACACACACAAACATTCAGAGAGAGTTTGTTTTTCCTGAAGTTTTCTCAAGGAATTTTTTTTACAGAAATGTCTCTTTTGCTTTTTTGCTTTAACTACAGATGAATATCGGGGCAGGCTGTCATCCAAACAAGGTGAAAGTATCTGGACCTGGTGTGGCCAAGACCGGCCTGAAGGCCTTTGAGCCAACATACTTCACTGTTGACTGCGCAGAGGCTGGTCAAGGTAAAGCCACATTAAACTGTTGCATCCTTTCACACAATAAATTGCTAGGGAAGTGTAGCATTTCACAGCAAAAAAAGCCAGATATTCCCCTCAGGAGTTGGGGACAAAATCATGACTTCAAATGAATGCTAATGTTGCTCCATGTCGTGCAGACATGTAAATGGCCAACTTCATAAAGTGATAATATGTTAACATTGTGTTTCCGCTGATTCTGCTAGCCCCAAGTGGCCAAAAAATAAATTAAAGCAAGTTTAAGTTCCAAATCTTAGGACTACATTGTCTTCTTTAAAGGGTATGTTTAAAATGTTTTCCCCTTTAACTCATTTGTTAAATTAAGACAATAAAATGTTTGCATAAAATGGCTATGGAGCGACACTGGGACAGTACTTTGTAAGGATTAGTGTAAGGTGTGTTATGATGAGTTTTGGCTCCTGTCCTCAGGTGATATCAGCATAGGAATCAAGTGTGCCCCCGGAGTGGTGGGACCAGCAGAGGCCGACATTGACTTTGACATCATCAGGAATGACAACGACACATTCACTGTCAAATACACTCCTCCTGGAGCAGGCAGCTACACCATCATGGTCCTGTTCGCTGACCAGGTTAGTTTAATCATGCACTATGTTATGAGTGAGAGCAGAATTTGAATGTATCATGTTTCATAGGACAGAGTGTTTTCTGTGTGCTAAATGTATGTTTGAAGACAGTTCTGCTTATGTTTGTGTTGTTCAGGCTATTCCAATGACGCCCATCAGAGTCAAAGTGGATCCTGCTCATGATGCCAGCAAAGTCAAGGCTGAGGGACCAGGACTCAGCCGCAGTGGTAAGAACACTATTCAGTAGGTTGTTCAGTGTGAAATATTTCCATGTTTTTATTTATCTCAATATTTACAAGTGCAACTTTCTCTTTCCATTTTCCATGTGAAGCTGTGGTGATAATCACCACTCATGCCAACTACCCAGTTTTTGTTGGGTTTTTTTTGCAATCAAACATAAATTAAACAAAACCAAAAAAGGTGTCTCTTCAATTACCTGTAAGTCAGAGAATTGCATTGCAACAGGCATTGGATGATCAAAATAGTAATAAAAGCTTTCACTATATTTGTATAAACTGCTTGGTGTTGGACAACTGTACTGTTGGCAATGGAGTTTCGAGAAGTTGAGATTAATTCATATGAAAATGTAAATTATCACTTAAATTTAGTCCAGATTCACATTAACTCAGATTAATCCTCTGTGTGTCTCTCTCAGGTGTTGAATTAAGCAAGCCCACTCATTTCACCGTAAACACCAAAGGAGCAGGAAAAGCAAATCTGGACTGCAACTTCAGCGGTCCAACCAAAGGGGAGGCTGTCAAGGACTTTGAAATCATCAACAACCATGACAACACACACACTGTGAAATACACGCCTGTGCAGCAGGTTAGATGGGAGAAGCACTCACACAGACACATTCAGTCTCTCTTGCTACCCAGTTTTTTTGATCAGTCAGAAACATGTTTTATGTTGGTGGTTAAATTAAGTCAAGGCAGCATTATTCTCATGGATGTATTATAAGAGCTGGATACTGGACTATAAATGGCACCCATTCAGTCCTACAGGAATTGGCGCATACGCCAAAAAAAAAGTTACTAGCTTTCGGGTTTGCTTCTGCGTTGTGCGGCCCACTGAATATGCGCAGTGGTGTTTCGGCCCATAGACTTTACGTTGTGATGACATCACAGATCTTTATATCGCTTTTCTTGGCTTAAGGAAAGTTTTACAAATATAAAACCTCCATGGATCAAAAGTTCATAATAGAAAGAGTCATAATTGACCTTGTTTGAAGTTCGAGGTGTCCTGTCAACAGTTTTAAAGACGTCTCTTTTACAATAGTGGTCTATGGGGAAAATGCTTTTTGGGCCGCAGAGGGATTTTTTGTTACAATACCGCGAGTGACCACTGGGAAAATCTGGCTGCAAAGCTGAACGGTGGTGCCCTATCCAGCTCGTATTATACATCCATAATTATTCTACCATCCTTTCCTACATGATAATTTGTGTCTGTGACACTCCTCCCCTTCCTGCCCCAGGGTCCTCTGGGAGTTGCTGTGACCTACGGCGGAGATCATATTCCCAAGAGCCCCTTCAATGTTGCTGTGGCACCTACACTGGACCTCAGCAAGATCAACGTCACAGGCCTGGGAGGGAGTACGTACCCTCTTGTCATCTCTCTCATACTCTCTCAACACCTTTTGATTTCAACTCTTTATATATAGCATCATTTTTGTGTTTAACATACAGTACATGACCAGAGCTGAATGTTACCGTCAGGTCATCATTTTTTGTAAAATAATTTGTTGTTGTTCTTGTTTGTATGGAAGCCCATTTCTGCCAGGAAAAGAAAAAAAGTAAATGAGAAGTTATGCATGATAAAATATACACTCATGGTAAGTCATAATATGAAATAAAAGGCAAAATTGTGAGGTGGTATTGTAAATTTAACTTCACAACTTAAAATTTTCACTTTCTAAGTCAAACATTTGTGATGTTATCTCATAATTCTGGCTTATTATGAGTATTTTTTATCATACTACTACTTTTTTTTAAAACATTGATTTTCATGGGAGCTTTCATTTTGTATTGTTTATTAGCATCATCCACTTATTGAGTATTGCCTTTGTAAAATACACAACTGTGTAATGCAATATCTTGAATATCTGAGTTTTCTTTTTCCAACCGGATCAAACTGTTTTCAACTCTACAGCGCTCTGTTTGCACTGTATTTCATTGTAGAGATGACTGTAGGCAAAGACCAGGAAGTGACTGTGAAATCAAAGGGTGCTGGCGGTCAGGGCAAGGTTGCTGCCAAGGTGACCGCACCATCAGGGAAACCAGTGGCCAGTAAGGTATGGCACATGATTTTGATTTATTTCCCTCAAAAAATATATGGTCCAATTTGAGACCAAATGTAGTCCTTTCACAGCTGCTGGCTTTTTTATAATGTAGTTTGACTTAAGATAAATATATAGATATAATACATCGTCTCTAAGGTACAGAATGCTAATGTTAATGTATATTTTTTTTAACTGGTAAAACCCTGTTCATATATCTTGCAGGTTGAGCCAGGGCTGAGCCCAGAGACCAGTCAGGTCAAGTTCATACCTCGAGAGGCGGGGCCATACCAGGTTGAACTGACCTATGATGGAGTTCCAATCCCCGGATCACCTTTCAACCCCACCGCTTATCCTGCCACAGACCCCTCCAAGGTTGGCCACAGTTATTGGCAAACAATGTTGTTGTACTGTTCATTAATAATTTGTAGAACATGAAAAAGTGGGTAATTCTGTTTCTGACACACTTGTAATCATTGATCATTTATCTCTGTCTCTACTCGCCTCTGATCTCAGGTACGCTGCTCTGGCCCAGGCTTGGAGCGCGCCAAGGTCGGGGAGACAGGGGAGTTTATCGTAGACTGTACCAACGCCGGCCCAGCTGAGTTGACCATTGAGATCATCTCAGACAGCGGCACTGAGGCTGAGGTTCACATCCAGGATAATGGAGACGGGACCTACACCATCACCTACATCCCTCTCTATCCTGGATCATACACTCTCACCATCCGCTATGGTGGCCAGGATGTGCCCAACTTCCCTGCTCGGCTCAACGTGGAGCCTGCGGTCGACGCCAGCGGAGTCCGTGTGTTTGGACCAGGAGTGGAGGGCAAAGGTAAAGCTACCTGCTGCAGAAGATTGAAATAGTTTAGATGTTGTTTTATGTTCCACACACAAAAGAGAGCATGGGTACCAGATAAGGAATCTGTACCTGCAGATACCCTGAGTTGAGGTATTGGAATTGGATCAGGGCATCTTTACATGTAATATCATGTTATCTAAGCCAGTACAAGTTTGCAAACATTTCACCGGCTGTGTTTTTTAGGTGTTTTCCGTGAGGCGACCACAGACTTTACCGTGGATGCTCGTGCTCTCACACAGTCTGGAGGTGACCACATCAAAACTCTGATCAGCAACCCATCCGGCAGCCGTACGGATGCCCTGATTACTGACCTTGGAGATGGAACATACAACGTAGAATACACTCCCTATGAGGAAGGTGAGTTAAAACAAAACATCTGCAGAATTAGTAGGTTTGTCATAGGTTTAGTGTGCGTCCAATTTGAGTTCTGTGATACAGGAGTTTGAAACTGTCGTTGTTTTCTGTGCATGCTTCAGGCCCACACAACGTGGAGGTTTGCTACGATGGCTCTCCAGTACCTAAGAGTCCATTCCATGTTGGTGTCACTGAAGGCTGTGATCCAGCTCGTGTACGCGTGCACGGCCCTGGCCTGAAAGGCGGAATCACCAACAAACCTAACAAGTTTACAGTGGAAACCCGGTAAGTAAAACCAAGAGTTCACAGCAAAGGGCAGGCTCAAAGTTCACTGAGGTGAAAAACGCAAATGTCACCCAGTGTTTCCTCACTTGTATTTTTAATGTCCACCCTTGTCCCTCTACAGGGGAGCAGGGACTGGTGGTCTTGGTCTAGCAATGGAGGGTCCATCAGAGGCCAAAATGTCTTGCACTGACAACAAGGATGGCAGCTGCAGTGTGGAGTATGTCCCCTACGAGACAGGCAAATACAACCTCAACATCACTTACGGAGGACAGCCCATCAAAGGTAGTAAACTGTTACAGCTAGAAAAAAATGCAACTTTTCTGTACTATTGCCATAATGTTTGAATGTTGTGTATGTGGTATTTAATGAGGTTCTAAGTGTGAGTAAGTTTATTTTTCACTGATCTGGTTGCAAATTAAAGGTGGTTCCTTTTCAACAGCAGACATGAGGAATACTGTTTATTCTGCTGTTAGATTATCCAGATTTCAGACAGGAACAATGAGACTAACATGAAAGGAAAAAGTGTACTGCCTCCATACAATAAAGTACATAAGGTCTCATTCTCTAAGCCTCAACTTTTCTTATTTTTTGTCTCTTCAGGAAGTCCCTTCTCTGTGCCAGTCAGTGACACAGTGGACAGCACCAAGGTGAAGTGCCAGGGTCCAGGGCTGGGCACCAATGTCAGAGCCAATATCCCTCAAGCATTCACAGTGGATGCCTCCAAAGCTGGGGTGGCCCCACTGCAGGTCCGTGTGCAAGGACCCAAAGGTGTGTTCTAATATTTCCGTGTATCTCTATTCATGATTAAAACTCATAACATCACATAAAAAAATAATCTTTTAAAGTCAACATTTAAACATGTTAACACTATGTCTTTAACCTATTAATTATATTAACTATTTCTGCATGTGTGTGTTTAGGTGTGGTGGAGCCTGTGGAAGTGGTGGATAACGGCGACCAAACTCACACAGTCAACTATGTTCCCACCAGGGAGGGCCCATATTCCATTAACGTATTATACGCTGATGAGGAGATCCCACGCAGGTAACACACATATAAACACTTCAATCTGCATAGAATCTTTGTACAATCACTGACATTCAGACTTTCTTCAATATGTAAATATTTATTCCTCTTCAGTGTTATCTGTTTGTGTACAATCAGTCTCTCCTCTCTCCCTCTTGTCAGCCCATACAAGGTGAAGGTGCTTCCCACCCATGATGCCAGTAAGGTGCGTGCCAGTGGACCCGGCCTCAACACCACTGGGGTGCCCGCCTCCCTGCCTGTGGAGTTCACCATTGATGCCAAAGATGCTGGAGAGGGACTGCTGGCAGTGCAGATCACTGTGAGTACACACATGGGATTCACGTAATAAAAATAAACTATGTAAATTATTATTAGGCCCTTAGCATGAAAGTGCTTAGGGTCCCAGCATGAAAGCGCCAGGGGCCCAACATCAATACATTTTTTCAAATTTTTTCACCCAACAGGAAGTCAGCCATTTTGGATTTTGTGCATCAATTTTCATTATACAAACACATGTTTGAGGCCCTTAGGATGCATGAAAACTCATGAAACTTTGTACCTATGTTTGAATTACTAATTATTGCAATTAGTATCACAATTGAGCTTGGGCGTGGCACATCAGCTTTACAGCACCCTCAATTTTAGCATTTTTGAGGTGCTAAAGCTGCTCTAAAACTCACAAAACTTTGCACATACACCAGAAGTGGCGCAACTTGATATCTGATATGGGTCTTGGGTATGGGTGTGCCAAAATGGCACAAGGGCGCCCCCTAGAAGATTTCAAAGTCAAAACCCCCTCCTTTAAATTTGACATATGTGTACAAAACTTGGTAGGCAGAAGTAACATGTCCAGACTTAAAAAAAAAAAAAAAAAAAAAAGGCTCTTGGAGCACCTTTAAATGTTGTTGTTGTTATCATAGTATGCTATTGCATTTTTGAGGGGCTTAGGATGCTCGAAAACTCACGAAAATTGGCACTCACATCAGAATTGCAAAATTTTGTAGTGATTGGGCTCAGGTGTGGCCAGTGGGCTCCATGGTATCCCCAAACACAAGGCCATTTTGGGGCAAAGTTTCTTTGATCTATATGAAATTCGGTGGGTTCATTGCACTCATCATTCTCGACATAATACATATTTTTTCAAATTTTTTTGCCCAACAGGAAGTCAGCTATTTTGGATTTTGTTCGTCAATTTTCATTTTACAAACACGTTTGATGCTTTTAGGATCTGCAAAAACTAACGAAACTTTGCATATAGGTTCAAACTAATAAATGCTTCAATTAGTATCAAAATTGGGCTTGGGCGTGGCATTTCGGCTGTTCAGCACCCCCTAATTACTTATAGGATTTTTGAGGTGCTCTAAAACTCACAAAACATGCATCAGAAGTGGCATAACTTCATCATGGATATGGGTCTTGGGCATGGGTGTGGCAAAATGGCTCAAGGGCGCCCCCTAGAAAATTTCAAAGTCAAGGCCTGACCTTTAAATTTGACGTAGATGTATGAAATTTGGTAGGCAGGTGTAACATCTCCAGACTTAAAAAAGAGCCTCTTGGAGCCATACCCTAAGTCCAACAGGAAGTCAGCCATTTTGAATCTACTTTGCAATTTTTTCTCCAATAGTGATACCACAGCTGCCGCTCCCCCGATGCGTGTGAGGTGCGAGGGCCCATTCATTGCTTCTTGCAGCTTTAATTATAAATTATGTTGGTAACCATTTTGAAATTTTCCCCTCCCGCAGGACCCAGAGGGGAAGCCTAAGAAGGCCAACATCCGTGACAACCATGACGGAACCTACCTGGTGTCCTATGTGCCGGACATGACCGGCAGATACACCATCCTCATTAAGTACGGAGGGGACGAGATCCCATATTCACCCTACCGTATCAGGGCCCTGCCCACAGGAGACGCCAGCAAGTGCACTGTCACAGGTACGTACGGACAGTTAGACCACTATAGACCACATTTGTTCTCATACACGGGGAATGTTTTTCTGACTCCATTGTGTTGTTGGTAAATTTCTCTTCTATGCTTTATTATACGAGTTACTCATCTTATTCAATAGTCATTCTGCATGATGATTTTTACTGTTATACACAATAAAGTTATAATTCATCATGAATGTCCCTGGATTATAAATAAGAGGTTGTATTTTTGGTTGTTATCCACTTTTACCAAAAAATGTTTCAGAGGCAGATCAGATTTTCACTCTGAATTTATGTCACCACACATCCAGATGTTGTTCCTTCCTCTTACTGTTCACCACATTTTACAGTAAGCAAAGTCCTCTTGCAACAAGGGCAGCTTAGAGGATGGTTCCTATTTTGAAGTACTTGAATAAAAATAAGAAACCTCTCACACATTGTCTCGCACTGCAGGAATATTCATTTCAGTAGTTTACAGTGTTTCGATGTGTTCGACCTTCAACAGTTATAACTTCCTATTTTGCAATAGCAAACACATATTAGCTGCTGGTATCACTCAAAGTAATTAACAAAACTAAATAATTATGGCACACAGTGTTTTACTGATTTTTATTTTTTTTTTTGGATTTTTTTTTTTTTTTTTTTAAATCTGCTTGTGTTATTTACATTTAATCCGATAACCACCAATTTTAGATTGTTAATGAACTTAATAATCTTATCATGAACTTATTTTAGGAAATGCACTTATTCACTTTCTTGATGAGAGTTAAATGAGATTGATATTACTCATTGTTATATCTGTCCACTGTAATAGAAAATTGCTGATCACTCAATAAACACACAAAGAGAACATTGTCAGGTTATGAAATAATGTAATCACAGAATACAATCAGAAGTATAATGCATCATATTTCTGGAGACAAAGATACAAAGGCTACCACCTAGCTATCTTTTCTTTGTCTGAAAAGTTGCCTCTCAGCCAGTCCCTTAAATACTACTTGTACAAAATAAGATTACCACCATATTAAATACAGGACAAACCAATCAATTAATCTTATCACTGGCTCAGATAAAAGTACAACAGAATAAACTAACTGTTAAACACTCAGCTGCCTCATTTTACACAGCAAAGAACTAAGTTTAGAATAGACACAGCACAGAGGAATTTAGAACAGGTGTGAAACACAAACTAACACTAAACTGAACTTAAAACTCTGTCTGTAACATGTAATATATATATATACAAGAAACACATCAAATGATAAACTATTATTCAATTTTCTCTCACACCGCTAAATATGAAGCCGGAGTCAAGAAACAGTTAGCTTAGCCTGAAAGCAGGTGGAAACAAAAGCTTACCTATTAACACGCTGTCTTGTTTTTTTATCTGTATGAGAGCCAAAAGTGTAAGTTGCAAAGCAATATCTCTTTGCTAACATTAAGGTTTGCTAACATTAGCTAACATTATCCACCAAAAGCTGGAAGTCATACCAGACCAACAGCTAACTGTTATACCTCATTTTTTAATCCATTCAAAAACCTAAGTGTAAAAGCAACAAATAGTCGGAGGTGGTTTTGGGTTAAACAAACAAGACATAAAATATAAATTGGTGAGTTTAGAGGTGCTTGTGGATTTTGATAACTTTGGACAGATTTTACTGACTTCCACTTCCTGTCTTTATGCTAAACTAAGCTAACTGGCTCCTGGCCATATTTAGCACATGGACATGAAAGTGGTATTGATTTTTTTTCCATTTAAACCTTGGCAAGAAAGCAAATTGCATTTCTTAAAATGGTTCTTTAAAATAAACAGATTTATTCCCTGAATTTCTTTTTCAGTGAAAAAAAAGTTTTGATGTGATTCACAGTAATCACAGGACATAATATCACATTATAACTCAGCTTGATTTAAATTTTCAAAAAAGTCCTCAGAGGAGATCAAACATCAACACTCACATCTGTGAAAGTGAAAAATGTTCTGTCAGCATACCTGCTGCTCCTATCTTATTTTTCATGCACTGGTATGTTGTGTTCCTCACGCTGTGCTCCTCAGTTACTCCCCTCTTCGCCCCAGTCACCGCTGTACACACACACACATACACACCCCCCCTCCCTGCTTCACACTCCACCATCACCGTTTGTTTTCATCCAAGTGTTTGGAGCACAGTTATTGCCTCCCACCACCCCCACCCCCACCTGACTGTCTTTTTTTTTCTCGCTCCCCTGCTTCTCACTGTTCCTATTATCAGTCTCAATCGGCGGTCACGGTTTAGGTAAGCCTACTGAATGACTTTGTGATGTAGAGGAACTGCTCTGCTATCTCTGTATTTTCTGTTAGCATGGAGGATAGTGGCACCAGCTTTCAACAGAATCTCCTCTCTTCTCTCTATCTTTTCTCAACATCTTCTTCTCTTATATTTCTCTCTGCCCTACCATTTTTATCCTCCCAGCTCATTTTCCACTTCCTGTCTCATAACTGTTTGTCTCTGTTTCCCTCTCACATTTTTAATTGGACAGACTAATGGACTAACAGAGAAGCCAGGATGGCATGGTGGAATGGCACATTGGCTAATCTAGCTTTCAGTTCTACATGGAAACTATGTGATAATAACATGAGTCAATGGTAACAGCATATAGTTGATGGATATAACATGACTGGATTTCATCCAACTTTAACCTGGTCTCATGGTTGTGGAATGTGCATGCTGAATGTTGAGTGTGTGAAAGGGAGTCTGTCATATAATATTAGAAAATATTTTAAAAATGATATCTCATGGCTGACTTTCCTCTAAATTCTTCAGGCGCTGGTGTTGGCCCAACCATCCAGATTGGCGAACAGACAGTCATCACGGTGGACGCCAAGGCTGCTGGGAAAGGCAAAGTGACATGCAGCGTGTGCACACCTGAAGGGGCGGAGCTTGACGTGGATGTTGTAGAAAATGAGGACGGCACATTTGACATCTTCTACACGGCGCCGCAGCCTGGCGAGTATGTCATCTGCGTCCGTTTCGGAGGGGAGCACATCCCTAACAGTCCCTTCCAAGTCACGGTGAGTGATGTGCATTTTAACCTTTATTTTATACAGGGTAGGTTCACTGAGCATACATTCTTATTAAGTGCAATGCCCTGTTAACAGTTTAGTGGAACAACAGAAAGAAAATGACAAGAGAGACAGAGTCAATGAATAAAACAGAAAATCTGACACAACAAGCAGGCAGAGAACAATTAAGAATGGTCTTGAAGTTACAGAGATACAGAAGTGTTTTAAGCAATTGCAGATTTCATGAGACCACTGCAAGCAAAGCAAAGGAACTTTCATACAGAATGAAGTAGTTAGTGTTGTAATTATCACCCGTTATGAACCTGAGGGCAGAGTTTTAAATGGAATCAGGGGGCTCAGAGTGGAAGCAGTCTTCAACTATTCTTTTTCTACGTCTCAGAGGGAAATAGCTTCTCTATCTGTACAACAAGCTGAGCTGCTGTCACAGTTTACCAACAATATTTTCTATGTGATATTTCAATGCAAACTCACCAAACCAGATATATAAATATTTGTTTTCTGTGTCCCTCTCAATATTAAACACAGTTAGAGTATGCATGTTATCGTAATCTTTTTCTCTCAATCTGGAGAATAGCTTCACATTTATTTCATTTCAGTATTGGTTTAAGAAGAATGGGGCTGCCACTAAGGATTATTTTCATCATTGATTCATCTTCTGATTATTGTTGTGATTGTTTGGTCTATAAAACATCAGAAAACACTGAATGCCCAGTGACAATTTCCAAAAGCCCAATATAATATCTTGAAATGTCTTGTTTTGGCAGACCGTCCAAACCCCCACAATATTCAGTTTACTCTAATGGATGACCAAATAATTACTCAAACAACTAATTGATTATCAAAATAGTTGTCAATAATTTTCTGTCGATCAGCTAATCAATTAATCAACTGATTATTGCCGCTCTAAAGAAGAATAAGTGCATCTTGAAGAGTTGTAGTTTCTCATTGGCTGATTGGCCAGAATCAGCAAGCCAGTATAAAACAGTATAATTTGCATAAAGATGAATTTTACAGTCACACACAGAAGAGACTAGAGATGCACCGATACTGATACTGTCGTCAGACATCAGTCCAATACTGACTCAAATAGCTGGATTGGGTATCAGTGACAATGGGCCAATCTGGTATTGGATACCATTATTTTAATAAATAACAATTCAGTACATTTATATCTATGTATGTATCTGTATACAAAGTTAAGTAATGTTTAAGTCAAACCTGATGTTGCCCTACACATAAAAGAATGATGTCAGTCTCTTCTACACAGCAAGACATACAGCTTATTAATTAAAAATTGGATCGGTACTTGGTATCAGCCGATGCCCAAAGCCCAGGTATTGGTATCAAGATTGAAAAAGTCAGATCGTTGTATCCCTTGAAGAGACTATCTCATTTATATAAAAAGTGAACAGGACAGGGCCCAGGATGGATCCCTGTGGCACACCCTTGGTAACTGGCAGGAATTTGGATTTGGCTGTCCCTACCTTCAAAACTCTAATAAATAGCTGTTAAACCAGTTACAGGCATCTCTCCCCAGCCTGAAGGAGGATAGTCTTTGTAAGAGAAAATATGATTAAATATGGAGGTATGATTGTTTCTGCCTGTAATTAAATAATTCAAGACTTGAGTAACAGCTGAGGTGGTGCTATGATTTGTTCTAAAACCAGTCTGATGTTGATGTGGTATGCTATGCTCTAAAAGGAATGCCTTCAGCTCGGTATTGACTAGCAACTTCGGGTTTTTGTCAAGCAGGACAACTTGGATATTGGATTATTGCATATTTTTAAAAAAAATCAAATAAAGTGTGCATATTTGAGTGAGGGTGAGATGCTGCATGGACCAAAGATCCCTGACACTTTCTCCCTACAGAAGCTTCGTGATTGGGTCCTGATGGCGCCACACATTTTCAAAATCACTCTGATTACTGTTTTATTCCCCTCCAATCCCTTCCAACTTTTTTACCCTCTCCATCCCCTACACCACCCCCTACCCTACCCAACCCCCACCACCACCCACCCCCCTCAGGCACTGGAAGGAGCTCCATCAGACCAGCTCATGCAGCAGAGCCAAATGCCCCAGTACTACGCTCAACAGCCCTGGGTACCTAAAACCTCTGTCTCCAGCCTCTCTCATCCCTCTCAGCATTGACTCAATTTTGTTCAATATCCCTGGGTCCAACTTCCTCTATTCCTCTTCTCTCTCCTCCTTCCTCTCATCTTCATCATCACACATGGCCTCTCTTCGTCATCCTGCATCAGTGTCTGCTGTCTCTCATTGCAGGTGTTTCATCTCTGAGAGGGCTTTCTCCCTCATTTCACTCCCTCCATTCTGTTCATCCAGCTCGTAAGCAGGATTCCTTAAACACATGGAAACAAAACGGCACTCCTGAGTGTTGCAGTTGCAATACATACGTACACGTATTTTGTATTCAGCTAAAAAGGACATATTCCCATTGCAATTCTGAAATTAAACTGTTCAGCAGTGCTCCATGTCTACTCACTTAGGGGACAAAAGCAGCCATTTTGAAATCATCAATGTGGGCACGTCAGCTGCTCCACATTTTGCAAAATGGATAACTGTGCCTCTTTATTGTCCCCTGACCTACCAGTGTTTTTGTCCTCATCTCATTCTCTCTCGCAGTTTGTGTCGGTGTCATCATCATCACAACCATGAGCACCATTGTCATACCCATTGTCAGTCACTTCATCTCATGATTGTCTCATCCCATTTTGTTTGTTGGTGTTCAGAAGCTTTTACCCCTCTGTCCTCCACTGTGTTCTGTTGTTGTTTGTTGTTGTAATCACATCCATCACTACAGTCTCTTCCCAGACAGTGTTTTTGACCTCTGCCCTATGTCTCCCAGGCAACAGACAGACCAATGGGGATGAACGGCCTGGATGTGGCAGGGCTGAGACCGTTTGACCTGGTCATCCCGTTCACCATCCAGAAGGGAGAGATCACAGGTAACATAAACAACTTCAACAGATTGAACTGTGGTCCTCAGTGATGATTTCTGTGTTGCATGTATCTCACTGTATGTTTCTGTCCGAAACTGAAGGTGAGGTCCGAATGCCATCAGGCAAGGTGGCCAAGCCTGACATCACAGACAACAAGGACGGCACGGTTACTGTCAAGTACGCTCCAACTGAGGCCGGTCTGCATGAGATGGACATCAAATATGATGGCATCCACATCCCTGGTACGACTTCCCCCATGTTTGATTTTCAGAAATCCTTGAGAATTTTGTTACCTCAAAATAATTGTTGAGGAAAACGGCATCACAAATCAATGTTCTTTCAGCTTCTCTCTGTTGTCATTTACAGGAAGTCCCTTACAGTTCTATGTGGACTACATGAACAGTGGTAATGTCAGCGCCTATGGCCCTGGCCTCATCCATGGCACTGTCAACAAGCCTGCTGTCTTCACTGTTAACACTAAGGATGCTGGAGAGGGTATGTAGCACTCCCATGGCAGTATACACCTGACTGTATGCAGCAGCTTGTGTAGAAATTTGTAGAATACTTTCTTTATTGCTTCTAATGTATATTAGTCATGACTTAACCAATATTTATAATTCAATTTACTTAATTTTGTAACAAAACCACATTCACCAGCTTGCTGAAACTTTAACAACATCACAAACCGAAGAGAAAGAAAGCAGAAGAGAAGACTAAAATGAATAAAGGACAAATGTAATCACATCTGTTCATATCATGTCCATGTAGGTGGTCTGTCTCTGGCCATCGAGGGTCCATCCAAGGCAGACATCAGCTGTGTGGACAACCAGGATGGGACATGCACTGTGTCGTATCTGCCCGTCCTGCCAGGAGACTACAGCATCCTGGTCAAATACAATGACAAGCACATCCCTGGCAGCCCCTTCTCCGCTAGGATTACTGGTAATATCATCTATCCTCAAATCCTTGATTATTTACTGGAAATATGATGGCCATTATCACCATTGTCTCCATTAAAGTCCACCACATGGACAAAATTCTAACATTGGTCTGATCTTTGTGTAACTCAAAAAGTAGAACTTTAAACTAAAGCCTGGTTTATGTCAATGGTTCCAAAACAAGAAAAATGTTGAATGAAATTGAACTTAAATAGACCTATTTTACAGCAGATATTTGGACTTGTCAAACACACTAATAATGTAACTAACACACTGTAACTAATAACATGATTCTATAATGTTATATACTATATATTTTTGCTGGAACAGAGCCCTCATTAACGTTACACATTCCAGCTGTGATTTTCCTGCTATCACAAGTCAAAATGTCTGCTGTAAACAAGGTCCATGAATCTGATTAAATTGGGAAACAAACAAACAAGAGTACTTTGATGCTATCCTGTCAAGATTCAGGTTAGCGACATTTATTCAGAAAGCAAAATGCCCTTTAATTTTTTTCATATTGGCAAGAGATTGCTAAAGAAATAATGGAAACATTTTTGGCAAAATCCCAGATAAAGTCATGGCACAAGATGAATACTTCTTGAAAATTCTGTTTTCTCTACAAGTATTATGTCACCCATGTCAACCCGTTATTTTTTTCTGGAAATATTGTAAGTTGCATAACAAAAAAATTGCAAACCAGCATCTAAATTGAAACATAAACTGTGACAGGAGAGGAAAAGAAAAACTGGTGATGCTCACCAAGCAAGCACGTCAGCGGAGGAAAGATGAAGAAGCCTAACCTAATCTTGAGTTTGCTGTCCATATAGTAGGATAGACATGTTAAAGGGAAACTTTGGTATTTTTCAATCTGGACCCTATTTTCTCATCATTTTGAGTCAAAGTGACTATTGACCATTTTACGTGTCACAGGGGCATGACAGAAAAACTCTGGGAACTACTGCCATATCCCATCTTGTCTCCTCTGACTGTCATCAGCATGTGCCCTAACTAGCTTGTCACTGCTGTGTCTCTAGGTGACGACTCCATGAGGATGTCCCATCTGAAGGTGGGATCAGCCGCAGACATTCCGCTTGACATTGGAGAGCTAGACCTCAGCCAGCTGACCGCCTCGCTCACCACGCCCTCGGGCCGCGAGGAACCCTGTCTGCTGAAGATGCTGCGTAACGGACATGTTGGTGAGTGTTGGTGTCTGATGTAAGCAAGCAGAAATCCACTGAAGAGATTGTTTGCTTGGTAGCTGTTATTTTTTAACCTAACATGTGTGTCTGTCACAGGCATCTCATTCGTTCCTAAGGAGATTGGAGAGCACCTGGTGAACATCAAGAAGAACGGCCGCCATATTCCTAGCAGCCCCATCGCTGTTATGATCAACCAGTCAGAGATCGGTGATGCCAGCCGTGTGCGTGTTAGTGGCCGGGGCCTGAGCGAGGCCAAGACCTTTGAGCCTGCTGAGTTCATCATCGACACTCGTGATGCAGGTACACACTTGATAAAAATATTTATGCTATCTAAACGACTTGTAACATTTCATTTTAAGTCATTGAGATTTCATATTTCTTCCATACAGGCTACGGCGGTCTGAGCCTGTCCATTGAGGGACCCAGTAAAGTGGACATCAACACTGAGGACCAGGAGGACGGCACCTGTAAGGTCACCTACTGCCCCACTGAACCTGGCAATTACATCATCAACATCAAGTTCGCTGACCAACACATTCCAGGTGCTTACCTTAAAATAACCAGAGATCACAGAGCAGAGTAATGTTGTTCTGAATTACTAAACTGAAAATCAATCATTGTGTGTGTGTGTGTGTGTGGACAGGGAGTGCGTTCACAGTGAAGGTAACAGGCGAGGGCAGGATGAAGGAGAGCATTACCAGGAAGAGGAGAGCAGCATCAGTCGCCAACGTTGGCAGCCAGTGTGACCTCAGCCTCAAGATCCCAGGTGAAGAAAACAGGAAATAATGACATGACTATACATGTCTCTGTGGTAGAAAACAACTCCACCTTATAACTTTGTTTGTGTGCCTTGTTAGATGTGTAACTGTTCCAGAAATTACTTTTTTAACTGTTACATAGTTTGTAAAATGTTACTCTGTAACTGACATTACTTGTGCTATTGTTACACTATGTTTTAGCAGTCACCATTATTCCAGTATTTCAGTATTAAAAGTCGAAGTTCCTTAGCAATTTCACATTTCATTCCACACTATATTTTAGCATGTTACAGATATACATTTAATCCATGTGAAAACAACAATTTGAGCATTCACAGGGCGTTATTTACTGGATTGGCCAGTTGCAGTGAACTACTGGTATCTTTGCTGGTTGCCTGGCAACCTCATAGTGACAATGGGACTGAAGGGAGTGGGCCAAGAAATAGTATAGAGAATAAGCCCCCATAAAAGCACAAATTGTTACACTTTGGTTTTTGTATGTATACAAACAAACAAGAATAATGCATAATCTTTAGAGGTGCTGGTAGGTGGAATTTTTCACCTATAGACAGAGCCAGGCTAGCTAAGCTAACCTAATTGCCTGCTGGCTCTAACTTCATATTTAGTGTACAGACATGAGTGTGCTATCAATCTACTCATCTAACTCTCAGCAAGAAAGCAAAGAATGTCTCCCAAAATGTAGAACTATTCCTTTAAAGCAACTGACTCAAGACAATCTTAGGAAAGAAAAGGATAATTTACGAGCCATTATCTTGTAATTGCCACTTGTACTGTTTAACAAAAGTTATATAGTCTAACTTTATGCATGTGTGTTTTCAATGAGTCAAATATCTGTCTGCCTGTCTCTTCAGAGATCAGCATCGCAGACATGACAGCTCAGGTGACCAGCCCATCTGGCCAGATTCACAAGGCTGACATTATGGAGGGAGAGAACAACACCTACTGCATTCGTTTCGTCCCCACCGAGACTGGTGTACACACAGTGTGTGTCAAATACAATGGCATGCATGTGCCTGGCAGCCCATTCCAGTTTACCGTCGGCCCCCTGGGAGAGGGAGGTGCGCATAAGGTCCGTGCAGGAGGTCCAGGCCTGGAGAGAGCAGAGGCTGGAGTACCAGGTTGGTGTATTGGCGGGATTGTTAGTATGTGTGCTGTTAAATGTTGTTTTACATGATGTACCTGACTCTGTTTTGGTCCCTGTGATGTGTGCAGCTGAGTTCAGTATCTGGACGAGAGAGGCAGGAGCTGGAGGTCTCAGTATTGCTGTGGAAGGGCCGAGCAAGGCTGAAATTGCATTCGAAGACCGCAAAGACGGCTCCAGCGGAGTGTCCTATATCGTGCAGGAGCCTGGTGAGAGAAGAGACAGGGAAAGGTTTATGAATGGGTGAAAACTGAAAGCATGCAGGAAATTACATTGAAATAAATTCTGTTCTTAAATGGTGCTTTATTATCCTCTACTCCATATATGTGGCAGTTGGTAATGTAGCATAAATGGTTGATTGTCTTTTAATGGAGAACTCTAATGCAAGTATGTGTGCTATGGAGCCCTGTCAGTGTTTTTGTATTTGTGTGACTGTTAAAGTGACTCTGACTCGACATAAATTCTCCTGCAGGAGACTACGAGGTGTCAATACGTTTCAATGAGGAGCATATCCCTGACAGCCCCTTCATCGTCCCTGTGGCATCGCCGTCAGACGACGCCCGTCGCCTCACTGTTGCCAGTCTTCAGGTGAGGCTCTGAGACACACACACATCCGTGTGCACACACGCCAGGCCACAGTACACTGCCCACGATGCAGCAGCAAAGCTGAAGAGCAACAAAGCAGTAGACTTTTTGTGCTATATCAGAATGTAGTAATATCATAAATACATGTACTATACAATGCGGTACAATACAAGAGACTTATAATCCAACATAATAAGTTCTAAAAGTTTAATGTTCAGTTATTGTGGTTTTGCACAGTAGACAAATAGAGCAGAAGGATTTTGATAGTGTGGAGTTGGTAACTGAGGCAGATGACACTGGCATATTAAACCAGTTCAATTAAATATTTTGGTTTGACTTAAATAAATAGCAGAGTAGTGAATGTCTTAGTAGGCCAGGATGGTTAGAGTTTAGATGAGATCAGAGTTCCAGGAATAGGATCAGCGGCTGCTGCATTGTTGGGCAGTGCAAGGGCTTCTGGGATACTAGAGGACTGTGTGTGTTTCTCGTGCCTCATTCTAAAGGCTCCCAACAGCCTTCCACCTCTTAAAAGTGATGTGGGGCGCTAAAGGGTTAAAGAGGTCTGACATGGGCTGTTTTTCCTCTCTGTCACTGTTCAAACTCACTAAAGTACACGTTATACTGTGGAAGCCCATCGCTGACAGAAAAAGAAAAAAAAATGATGAAAGGTTATACATGATGAAAATGAAAATATTAAAATGTTGACTTAGTGAGTCAACCTTATGAGATAATAAGCCATTTTCTCATAACTTTGACTTATCATGGCTATTTTTATTTTCATGATGCATAACTTTTCATCTATTATTTCTTCTCCTTCCAGAAATTGGTTTCCATAGAATACTGACCCTCATAAATTTTCACATGCATGCAGACCTACCCTCACACAGCTCAGACATGCTCACACATATAGAAACACTCACAAATACACCGTGGAACTTAGACAGTGGCTTGTTCTCACAAAAACAGTGTCACTTTTTCCTTCTGTCCTTTTCAGTTTCTGTTAAACTTACACAAACACCCTGCCTTCTCTACTTTTTTACTGTACAGCCCTCCTCTTTAGCCTTGTTAGCGACCTCCAGGTAAGGTAAATAGTAACAAAAATTGAATCTTGAACAGCTTGCTGACCGTGGTGGCCAGCAGAGGAAAGTTGGATGCTGTAGTTATTTGCTTTATTCAATAATGGTGATACAGTGTTGAGTGTGTGAGTATGTGTTGTTGAGCAGGAATCGGGCTTGAAGGTGAACCAGCCAGCATCATTTGCTGTCAGCCTTAATGGAGCAAAGGGTGTGATTGATGCAAAGGTCCACAGCCCATCAGGAGCTCTTGAGGAGTGTTGCGTCACTGAGATTGACCAAGGTAACCACAAGGAGGGCAAACTCATCCGAACTCCTCATTACACTGAAATGATTTCCCATTTTGGGGAGAATTTTGGTGGCAACAGTTTGGACGTAACAGCTTTCCATATTCCTTATTTTTGCCCTCTTGTTTGTCTAGATAAATACGCAGTCCGGTTCATTCCTAGAGAGAATGGTCTCTATCTAATTGATGTGAAGTTCAATGGAAGTCACATCCCAGGTAGTCCGTTTAAGGTCCGTGTTGGAGAGACGGGCCAGGCTGGAGACCCTGGGATGGTGTCTGCCTATGGAGCAGGGCTGGAGGGAGGCACCACAGGTAACACACTGCCCCTCTACAGAGCAGTAAAGAAAAAAAAAATCTCCATCATCAGCTCAATCCTCTTGTCTGTTTCCTTTATCTCCCAGGAACTGCATGTGAATTTGTGGTGAACACAATCAACGCGGGCCCCGGGGCTTTAGCTGTGACCATCGATGGGCCCTCCAAGGTGAAGATGGACTGTGTGGAGTGCCCCGAGGGCTACAGGGTCACGTACACCCCAATGGCCCCTGGCAACTATCTTATCTCCATCAAATATGGCGGTCCTTACCACATTGTCGGAAGCCCCTTCAAGGCCAAGATCACTGGTGAGGAAGATGTTTGTTTTTCAGGCATATGAAATTTAAAAATATGATTAATACTGAATGCAAATGTCTCCAAGTTGAGCAGTCTCTTCTCCATCTTCAAGGTTCCAAGCTTGTGTCCAGCCACAGTATGCACGAAACCTCTTCTGTCATGGTTGACCCTGTGACCCGTGCCATCAGCTGTTCTCAGCAGGGTGCTCCCACTCAATCAGATGCCAGCAAGGTGGTGGCCAAAGGCCTGGGCCTGACCAAGGGCTTCATTGGTCAGAAGAACAGCTTCAGTGTTGACTGCAGCAAAGCAGGTGTGCATGATCGTGATGTTAACAAGTGCATTTTTTTTTCTTTTCCAACCCACCGGAAAATATGTCTGGGACAAACACTTTGAGTGCATGGAATTATATTTATGCCCCAAACCTGAGTGTGCAATAGGACATTTTGAGCACAGAAAAAAGGTTTTTTTTTGCAATCTCATAAATTCTATTTTGTAGAGAAATGATCACACAAATAATAATTTGAGCAAACAAATATAATTTTGTGCTAAATAAACTTATTTCCATGTAGTTTTTTCACATTTACTTCAACTTTTAACTTTTATCCAAGAATTTGTTCCATTCACCAATTTCAAACTGTCTTGACATTGCTAACCTGACAGTTATCATGCTTGGAGAGCTTTTTTCCCCTTTTCAATAAAGCTCAATAAAGCTTACTCGCTACAAAATATAAAATTCTGTTCCTGCGCTCAAAATGTCCCATTGCAAGCTCAGGGATTAGGGAAAAATATAATGCCATATTATAAGTGTACAGTATGGCACCAGCAGGCAGCTGTTCATAGTGGGTTAGTAAACTAAAAATTACATATTGATGTAGATACTCATGTGTTCCGTATCTATCCACAGGTCGTAACATGCTTCTGGTTGGCGTGGATGGTCCCAAGGTCCCCTGTGAGGAGATCCTTGTGAAACATTTGGGCAACCGTCTGTACAACGTCAGCTACCAGCTCAAAGAGAAGGGGGAGTACATCCTCGTGGTCAAGTGGGGGGACGACCACATCCCCGGCAGCCCCTACCACATCACTGTCTAAAACCCAGCTTCACAATCAGAAACTTATGACACCACTGTTTTAAAAAACAACTGAAATTCTATCTAGAATCTAACCAATCATTGTTTACAGCTCCAAGTCCCTCCCGTGTTAAAAATTAAGATATCTGGCTTTTTTTTTTTTTTTTGTGCTCCTTGCTGCCTATTTAACCGACTAGAAAACTCTCATGTCAGTGTTCACCCTCAGCCAGAACTCTGTATTTTTCCAGAACTGATGTCTTTAAAAACCAACATCTTCACTGTAATCATCCAGGCTTATTCTAAACCCAGTCCACTATCTCCCAAAGATGAATGCATAGACACTGAATATTCCTGTTAATCAACATGATTATTAACTCAATTTTCTTCTGCTAATCATGTCCTTCAGTAAATTCTAGGGAGGAGAAAGATGCACCTTTTTTATTACTGTAAACTAGCACTCAATTGTGCCTTAGGCTTTTTACATTTTCAGTCATGGACATACTGTAAGTGGACATTAGTACACAGTCTGAAGTAGTATAGAATGACGGGATAGCTTAGCGAAGCAACAGTAGATTTTGGCCTCGCTGAGCCTAGCATTGGATGGAAGGTTACTGTTTACACTGGAGGAGCTACTCTTATACACATAAATAATGGATTTAGTTTTATACAGGCTTTTATATGAACAATCACAGGACTTAAGCCAAAGAGTGTAAGAAGTAACGTGCCTTCCTGACCAATTGGTATAGATATAAAAATGTGTGAAAGAGCCCTTTTCCACACTGTGACACTCTTTGGTGCAACACCTTTAATTGTCCACGTAAAAGTCATATAAGCAGCTTGTCTGTTACTTATACAGGGGTAGTATTTGTAGTGTTTATGTTCAGTAAATGCTCAGCACTGGCCCAGTCCACTCCAGCATGTGTTGTTCATGATTCTTTTTAACTAACCCAGATGTTTTACCTGCTGCTAGTGTGATCCAGTTTTAGGCACTGCTGTTCTTAAAATCATAGTACGGATTGGAGTTGGGGAAATAGTTACAGAAGATTAAAGGTAGAGCAACATGTCAACAGAGAGGAGAAAGACACATTTCACATTAGCTGACTTGTGGTTTGTCTCACACGTGCTCTCTCAACACGACGCCGCTGGGAAACGACGCTTTTTGTGTGTTTTTCATGTGTGACACCAACATGTGCTCTGCATGTTCATTAGGTTGTAAAACTCTTCAGAAAGCCTCTGATTCAGAATAACATCGACATGACAGGCAGTGTTGCTTGTGGTGGGTCACTTTTGAGTATGGAACTTTTGCATATAAATTAAAAGGTTTAAAAAGGGAAGTTTCTTAAGTTGTGCTGGACAGAAGGGCTGAAGATGATGTTGTGGTTTGTCACATCCAAAACACAAAAGAAAACAGATGTCGCTTTGTTTTCTGCTCAGTGTTTGTATCTCACCCCTTCAGCTGCCACCCACCCCTTCCTTCATTCTTCCAGCTCGCTTTGTGCCTAACCTATATTTCAGAACAAAAAAATAAATCTTGTCCTAAATAAAAAAAAAGGCTTTAAAAGTGTTTGTAAGACAGTATTTTGATACACAATAAAGTTGTCTACGTATTTTTCTGCCAATCTAATTACTGTGTGTTTTGTGTCTCCTAAACATTGAAGAGCTTTGTCTGATTCACATTGAATGAATGAATGAATGAATGGATATATCAAGATTCTACCATCCAAAACATAACAAATACAAAACAGGGTAAACATAAATTTGATGAACATTCATTGATATTCTTACAGGGACTCATACTGAGTTTAATGTAAACTTTGAAATTGGTTAAGTTGCTTAACTCTTTGTCAATGACAGTGTTTTAATAGAAATGTGAAGGTCATTTTTCTCATTAACTAAAATAAAGCATGGAGGAAATGTTGGCGTATATACAAAGAAGTTTCCAGAGTGGAAAATGTGTACATTACTGGAGTCTGCAGCCAACGCCCTTTCTGGAAAATTCAGTCTCTTTATTAAGTCTGACTCACTTTCTACCTCCAGAGGCCGCTGCAGGAGAGAAAATCTTATGGAAAGGCTTACATAATACCTTTAACTCATCGTTTATGCCAAGCTTTGAGCAATAGGCCTGCTTTATTCATGAAGCTGTTTCTTTAAATTATATAATTAAGACCAACTTGATGTACCCAAGAGTCTTGTCTAAATGCTGCACAAACAGCCTCAGGAAGAAACTATGGAATCAATTTTTGATCCACTAATAAGTGGAAGAATAGCATTTGATACTTCAAGTAAACTGTCTGTTGATCAGGCTCTTTATCATTATATTTATTTAGTCGTAGTAGCAGGTAGTGTATTGTCCAACTATATTTGGTTTGTACACATATACCAAACCATGAAGGTTAACAGGAAAAAACAACACACAGACAGGAGTACATAAATGTATAAAAACAGGTCTGTAGATGATCACAGTCCTGGCGACTTTTAGGTTTTTTTTCATGCTGTGCTTGAAAGTAATGTCTCATCTAAGTCTTGAACTGGTGTTTATTCATAAATGGATCTTAGTCCCCACAGCATTTCGTGCTTTTGTGTGTACAGATGTGTGACATATTAAAGGAAAAACCGGTACAGGCCTGAATGCTTGACTCCTACAGTGACGGGATCTGGTAGATCTGTTGTGCTGTGGGGGCATTTTGCTGGCATGTTTTGGGTCCACTTGACGAGGGGACACTGAATGGTTTGATGAGTATGAAAATGATGTGAAGCACACAGCTGCAGGGTTGTGTGGAGATGTGTGGGGGAGTTTGTGCTTTAGAACATAACCGCAGTGAAACAATAATAATAACATTTTATTGATCTGATTCACTGGCTTCCTCGCTACCACCACTTCCTCTCTTCATTCACTCGCTAGCTCACTCGACCACAGCTGCTCTCTCTCTC
The DNA here is from genome assembly GCF_910596095.1 of Thunnus maccoyii. Lineage (NCBI taxonomy): Eukaryota > Metazoa > Chordata > Actinopteri > Scombriformes > Scombridae > Thunnus > Thunnus maccoyii. The sequence goes on along the minus strand of NC_056536.1, from coordinate 3,109,853 downwards.
TCTTTTTCTCTCCTCTTTTTTAAGATGAGTCTGGAAGCCAACAGAAAATGTAAATAACCCAATTTATGTTTTAGCTCTAAAGAAGAGATAGCCTTGTTGAACATCATTTCTGTTGCTTTTATTACATATTTTTTTTACCTGTTTCAAGTTTATAGTGCCTTATTTCCTGTTTTGATTAGAAGTGCTTTTATTTTGAGAACTACACTCTGGTACTTGCCCAGTTCCTACCACAGGCAACAGTAAAGAGAAATTGAGGATTGTTGTTAAATCATCAGTTCAAGTGTCAGACCATCTTTCGGAGGGATATGCTACAGTAAGAGCTTCACCTGTACCTACTACACCACGCTGCCTTTGTAATCCAAGATAAGACTGCACAGCACACAGAGTAGCAAGTTGCAGCATCTAACGTGATGGTCAAAGGAGACAGTAAGGAATACAACTATGCTCAAAATGGATGACATAAAGGAACACATGCTACAAACGTAAATACAAGAAAGTGGAAGCTTACTACATCAAGAGGAATATGAAGACATTGAGGCAGGAATTAAAGCAGATAATTGAATGTAAAGAAAAACGACTAGCTGAGCTTCAACACAAAATGGATGACACTGACGGGTTAACATTGCCACATCGTTTAGAACGTCCTAGTGTGCCCACGGAGAAAATACTCACCTACCAAAAGGAGGAACTGAGTAAAAAGGATAAAAGACTGCTTAGCATGTATGAACAATGGAAATATCAAATCAGAACATCCAAAGAAAGACATCAGAAATGGAATAGGCTAAAATGGCGGACATCATTGAAAAGGGAAAGGATGAACTCATAGGGGCTTACAATGAAATAAGAGAGCGTGCCACACCATCCACTGAAGTAAGACGCAAAATAGATGCATGTGAGGCTGTAACTAAAGACATTATGAAAATAGTCTATAAACGCCTATCAGCAATAGATAGCGATTTTGATGCAGAGCGTGAAAGACGCCGGCTCTGCCAGCTATTAGCCCATGACTCTGCCTACTCCATATATGGCACCTCTCTGAATCAACAAGCATAGCTGCAAAAAGGAAGCCGCAGAGCTAGCTGCAAAGGAGGCTCAATACAAAGTAATGCAAGAAGAAAGAAAGCAAAAGGAAAAAATAAGAATAATGGAAGAACATCACAGGAAGGAATTAGACATGCAGAGGTCTGAATTAGAGCATCTACAAGCAAAAAGGGACATGGAGGCTGCTCGTGCAAGACTGGATATCTATAACAGAGAAATTAAACAGAGCCCCCCTGTATACCACCAAAACCCTCACATTGTCACACCAGCACCCCCTACTGACGTGTCCTATCTCCATCCAAGACAGCATAGCCATAAACAGACTCCCAATGCCAATGCCCACAGTGTTTAGTGGAGACCCAATTCACTACATTGAATGGAGGGCTTCATTCAAGTCACTTGTAGACAGAAAAGGTATTTCTTCAGCTGATAAACTTTATTACCTAAAGAAATACATCAATGGCCCCTCTAACAAATGCCTTGAAGGCACCTTTTATCGAAACGATGATGAGGCATACAGAGATGCATGGAATAAGCTCAACCAACACTATGGTCAGCCATTTGTCATCCAATTAGCTTTCAGGACCAAGCTGTCAAAATGGCTAAAAATATAGCCCAAGGATGCAGAAAGGTTGAGAACATTCTCGGACTTCCTAAATGCATGCCTGCAAGTCATGCCTCATGTGAAGGGTCTAGAAATATTAAGTGACTGTGAAGAAAACCAAAAGCTGATAGAGAAAGTTCCTGATTGGTTAGCATCCCATTGGAATCTTCAGGTCACAGTAGCCCTCTTGGAAAGTAAGGAGTTTCCCACCTTTGAAGATTTCACTAACTCTATCTCAGTAGAAGCAGAGATAGCATGCAACCCAGTCACTTCCCTACATGCTCTTCATTCATCTAACCCATTCCATGACAAAAGAAACACAAAGGAAGCAAAGGGAAACAACACCAATGTCTTCACTGCCAACACTCACACTGCCATAAACAGTGACAAATCAATATCAATATTTGGCAACAGCGGTAAGGAAAAACTCCCCTTTAGTAGAGAGGGTGTCAGCCCCCCTGGACTGAATCTGAAAGATGGTTCCACAGGAGAGGAGCCTCATAGCTGAGGGCCCTGCCTCCCATTCTAGTTTTTGGAGACTGTAGGAACCACAAGTAAGCCTGCATTCTGGGAGCACAGTCTTCTAGTGGGATAATAGGGTATTATGAGCTCTTTAAGATATGATAGTGCTTGACCATTAAGAGCTTTGAAGGTGAGGAGAAGGATTTTAAATTCAATTCTGGATTTTACTGGAAGCCAATGCAGCGAAGCTAAGATGAGAGAAATATGATGTCTTTTTCTAGTTTTTGTCAGTACATGTGCAGCAGCATTCTGGACCAGCTGGAGAGTCTCATTAGGGCAGCCTGATAATAAGGAATTGCAATAATCCAGCCTGGAAGTAACAAATGCGTGGACTATTTTTTCTGCATCTTTTTGAGAAAGGATGTGCCTGATTTTTGCAATATTACTTAAGTGAAATAGGCAGAAATTTGTTTTATGTGGCAGTTAAAGGACATATTCTGATCAAAAATAGATTCCAAAAATAGATCATCTTTCGGTGGGATATGCTACAATAAAGTTTAACTCAACTTTTCACGTTATCAAACGAAGAGAAATGTCCTCCCCTCGTCCTAGTAATGTCTTTGTACTCTCTCATGGCAGAGTTTACAGCTCTGATCTCATCAGGCCTCTGAATCCGATACACTGGCATGTTATGTAAAAGCACACACAGAGGCAGCTTTATGTCAGCTTTGTGTGGTTCAGTTCTTTGTGGATATAATACGGGTTCTCTGTCTGGCTACTCCGATCAATCAGTGACGGGTTGGACTGAACCTACTCAAAGGGTGGGCCAAAAATGTGTGATTTTTGTATTACTTGTTTTTGTCAGTTGTTGAAAATAGTAAAATGATCATTGATATAGGCTACTTAAATATAATCACCTGATTGCAGGGACTGTATGTTTATTTTTAAAAAGACAAAAAGTGGGGTAGCAAAACCATAACTTTGCTCCCCAAAATTGAATAATAGCGATATACTTGTTCCACTTGCTCCATTGCTCAGGTGCCTATGCTTAAATACACAGGTTACTCTGTACCTATAGCCTATTTAAACTTTTGGGGGTAAATTGAACCATTGAAGAGATACACCATCCACTCAGGGCTGAGACTGAATAATACTAGGAGAGCATATGGGAGAAGGAGGCATCACATAACACCAATGCTCAGTGACTAGTGGATCTAAGAGCAGACCACAGCAATCTCCCAGAACAAGATCCAGTAACCATTATAATGGCAGACATTCAAGAAAGAGTGTCAGGTATGAAGAGCTGGACAGCACTGGGCCCAGACATGATCCACACCTACTGGCTAAAGAAACTAACTGCACTCCATGGATGCCCAGCAGCACAAATAATCCAACTGCTGATGGATGGGACCCATCCAGAGTGGTTAACCCAAGGAGGGACAGTCCTGATCATGAAGGACCCCAGGAAGGGCACGATTCCATCCAACTACCGACCAATAATCTGCCTCTGTACAACATGGAAGCTCCTGTCAGGCTCCTGTCAGGCATCATGTGCCTATTCATAAGAAGAATAGGCACATGGCCCAGTACATGAGCAGGGCCCAGAAATTAATTGGTAGTAATACCAGGGGAACTAAGCACCAGCTACTGATCGATAGAGCAGTCACCCAAGACTGCAAGACCAGGCAGACCAACCTGTGCATCGCCTGGATTGACTACAAGAAGGCCTATGACTCAATGCCACTGGCTGTGGAAAACGACTCTGGAGGCCAGCTCAAAGCCAATTGCACAAGTTACCATCAAGTGTGGCATATACGAAGGTGATGCACTATCCCCGCTGCTGTTCTGCATACACCTGAACCCCCTCAGCCAGATCATCTCAAAGAGTGGCTACTGATACCAGTTCGGAAGTGGAACAACCATCAGTCACCTCCTCTACATGGATGACATCAAGCTGTATGCCAGGAATGAGCGAGACATTGATTCACTGATCCACATCACCAGGATCTGCAGCAACGCCAGCGGAATGTCATTCGGACTAGATAAGTGTGGTCGGATGGTATCGAAGAGAGGGAAGATGATCAAAATCGAGGGGGTTGAACTACCAGAGGGCAGCATTGCAGATGTTCAGGACAGCTACAAATACCTTGGGATCCTGCAGGCAAATGGGAACCTTGAGGAGGCCGCAAGGAAGTCAGCCACAGCCAAATACCTACAAAGAGTAAGGCAGGTCCGAAAAAGTCGGCTGAATGAGAAGAACAAGATAGCCCGCTGGTATAATAAGCTGGCCAAAGGAGGGGATAGATGCCACTGATATCAAGACAAGGAAGCTCCTCACAATGCATGGAGGGTTTCATCCCAAGTCCAGCACCCTGAGACTGTACACTGTCAGAGCCATTGTCCAGGACGAAACAACCAAGATCCAGGAATACATCAGGAAGATGGCCCCCAAAGATGAGCTGCTAAGTGAATACCTCAGGCAACCCTCAAACTCCCAGGCCTCTGGAGGACCCGAACGAGAGGAAGACACACCACCACCACCCCTCATGGGAGGGGGGTGAGAGGGGGATTTATATATATATATATGTGTGTGTGTGTGTGTGTGTGTGTGTATATATATATATATATATATATATATTTTATTTTTAATTTTTTTAATTTTATTATTATTATTTTTTTGCTTACCGTTCTCTCCATGTGCTTGAGGCCAAGATTGACTGAGTAATGTGAACTACTTCCTTAATTTGTGGTCACATGATTACTTTTGATTATGGTTACCTAGATACAGGGAGTGGCCCATTGTATCCACTGGCTAGACTTATCCAGAAGTCCAGCCAGTCCAACTCATTAATGTCCAAATAATATTTTCAAAGTGAGTAGCCTATTCCAGTGCTTACCGTGAGGAATAAGTCTGATCATATTTTTTATACTGATACCATTTAACTATTTACTGTACATCAGATGAATTGCTTTGCAATTGTTTTAAAAACCTGATGGTATTGGCTATATCCTGGTACATGTACTGACACAATAAAGATTCTTTAAGAATTCAGACAATGACTGTCCTTACTATCCAATTGTTCTAGAGACAAAATATAATACAGTTAAGCAGGCAAGTAGGCTATATGTGCCATATTGCGTTGTCCAGATGTCGCCAGATGTAACGCCCACTTTGCTCAACCTCGTCCTGCCTTCAGCCACATTTTCAACCCAGAACACTTTTGTTTTCTTCAAAGGTAAATTCATTCCTCTCATTTCAATTGAAATAATACATTCTTTGTTTTCTTTTTTTCATCTCTTGCGTTTAAGAAGTCTGTTAAAAATCAGCTTCGTTACTTTACTCTGCCGTGGGCGAAGTTTTAAAATGGTATTATCAGTATATAGCAATACACGTGTTTTAGCATATTAGAAAGTTTGGTGTAACGTCGAATCATTTGCTTTGATTTTCAAATGTTGTCTTTACTATAACCAGCTGCTGCAGTTTACTCTCTTCCTGAAGTTTTCCTGCTGGGTTGCAGCTTGGCGGGCAGCATTCACCAGTCTCCTCCCTTCCCTCCCTCGCTATGCTGTTTCTATCTATCTAGCTATCGACCTATCTAGCCTATAGATGTCTTTGAGTGAGAAAAGTGATGAGGAGATCACCAAGCTGCCAGCTGATGGCGTCAAACATGGAGCCATAGTCGGTAAGAAAAACCCGAAAAAGAATTTTCATTAATATATTAAGAAAGACAGATATACTATGTGTACAAATATACATATAGTTGTGCACACATACAAATCTGTATGAACATACACATACAGACAGGTGACTAATTGAAGGGAAGACCGGTACAGATCTGAATGTTGACCCATACATTGAGGGCATCTGGTGGCTCTGTTATGCTGTAGGGGACATTTTGCTAGTTTTGCTCCACTTAGAGGGAGGGGTCACTGCAAATCAATACAAAGCTCTTCTGAGTGATCACCTTTATCTTATAATGAAACATTTCTACATTTCCCTGATGGGAGTGGTCTCTTCCAGGATGACAATGCCCCCCATCCATAGGGGTCACTGAATGCTTTGATGAGTGTGAAAATGATGTGAATCAGATTCTGTGGCCCTCACAGTCACCAAATCTCAACCAAATAGAAGACCCATGGGAGATTTTAGACTGACATGTTAGACAGTGCTCCCCACCACATCATCCAAACACCAAATGAGGGAATATCTTTTGGAAAAATGGTGTTCATCCCTCTAGTAGAGTTCCAGAGACTTGTAGAATCAATGCCAAGGTGCATATCTTAATTTGTATATTTTTCTTTGCAAAGCATTTTTGATGTGTTTGTGTGAACATAGACTCGACTGGAAAGCTGTATGAGAAGAAGCTTGAAAAGGTGATGGAGGACACCCCAGTGAAACCCTCCTCTGATAAGACCTACTACAGAGAGGAAGGTAGGATCCTCTTCAGTCTGCTGGCCTGTAGAAGCCATGTGTCACTCGCTTGATTGTTCATTTGTGAGTCTATAAATGTTATTTCAAAGTCATTTCAAACTTCAAGCTGTCAGATATCAAATTCGATACTTGGAATTAGGGTTTGAATGAGGGCTTTATGATTAGGTAATTTGCTGCGTTTTGCATGAATGAAAGTAGATATCCAGTAATCAGCTATAATTTACAACAACCCTGATTACATTCATCCTCCTCATTGTGTCGTCCATATTGTTGAATTATAAAATCTCACCTCACCTGCTCTGAAGCATCAAACATCACAAACAATAGAAGAGCTGATCTTACATAACAACATTGTTGTAAATCACAGCAATTATAATGACAGGCGTGTATGTAAATGTGAAACCTCAATGCCAGGTGCTTTCCTTGTTAAACCTGCTATCTGGTGGTGGTTTTGGAATAACTGACCAGGCACAGTAGATGGCAGGGAATGCAGGGAAGGGCACGTAAAGGCTTACTTAACCAATCACAAGACTCCGCTGAATAGAGGAGACATTTTTGATTTTTTAAATATTTTAAATAAAATGTTCACACTCTTTTGTAAACGTTTATTCATGTAATTTTAACGGTATTGCTTTCATAAAGCCATATCGATTATTCAAAACTTTGAATAATCAATATGGCCTAATGAAAGCAATATAGTAACGTGAATAAACATTTACAAAAGAGTGTGAACATGTCATTTAAAATATTAAAATACCAGTGTCTCCTCTATCAAGCAACGACTCCCTGTTAAAAGTCTGTGTGTCTGTGCTTGGTGAAACAGTATCACAACATCATGTTCTGTTAACATTATTATCTTATCTTTAATATCACAACCCAAATCATGTCCATAACATTAACTACTCTTATGGAGCACAGAGCAAAGTTTTGGTGAGCAGGCATGTGGAAAGTGGAGATGCAGGGTGTCAGATCCATGGAAAAGACACGGCAAACTGGTTTGTAATTAAGGATTTAAAATTCATCATCACTCATGCTGATTAACGGGGTTTAGCAAACGCACATGCCACTCCACCAGAAACATCTCTAACGTCCCCCCCTGCCTCAACCACTCTGCATTGCCATTGCATGTGTGAAAAGGTGAAAGATGGAATTTTTCCTGAATGTAGCTGCATGTGTGAATAGTGAAAAACACTAGCAGTGCCTGAAAGGTTATCCCAGTAAATTACTGGAAACTATGTGTGAAAGAGGCTTTACATATCACTAAAGACACATGTGGGTCACTTTTTGTGATTCGTGAGTCACTGGAAGTGCAGAAAATAGTGCCATCTACTGTGCCCTGACTGGGCACAGGTCAAAAATATTTCCAAGTCCCCCTTGTTCATTGTCTGTGTTACCATCATCCTATCATATTCTTAAAAATGAATGGTCTTTGGTCTGATTTGATTTCTTTCTTTACAGAGGAGGTAGTTACCTACATGACATACCATAGTCCGGTGAGTCCTGATTGTCTGCTTATCCCTCAGTGTTTGTGCCAAACTCCTCTGCTCTGTGACTGTAAAAACTCTCACAAACCATCCTGCTTTCATTTTCACAGGTTAGACATGAAGGTTATGCGGACATGTGAGTACAGTTTTAGCACACACACACACACACACGCAGAGTGAAGCATAAGGCACATAAATGATGTTATTCTAGATCATGCCCTGATTAACTTGTGAGGAGTCAAATATTTGTTGTTACACCCCTATTGGCCCCACCTCCCAGCTTTTGTGTTTTTGTGTAACCTACGGCCTCCCTCATTCCTGTCACCTACAAGTTCCAATTACAATAAGAACAGTGCACACTGAGAGCCAGGAAACAACCAGTCCTCCTGTGCTGGAGTACTACCTGGTCCCAGATGTTCTGGGTGTCAGTCGCTTTATTTAGGAATATGCAGTGGTGGAAGAATTTTTCAGATCTTTTAGTCTAACATTGCACATCAAAGTGTGTTTACACGTATTGGGGAGTACTTCTGCATATGTGAAAAAAATAGTATAAGCCGTTTGTGTCTGTGTGAAATCTGCAGTTGTGGAATGTAACTATACATTTATTCAAGTACTGTACTTAAGTACAGTTTTGAAGTACTTGAGTATTTCCATTTGATGCTACTTCATACATTACATTTTAGAGGAAAATATTGTACTTTGTACTCTACTGCATTTATTTGACCACTCTTGTTACTTTTCAGATTCAAATTTTACATTAAATAATATAATAAGCTTATAAAATACAAAAAAGTGTTGAACCAGTAGTTCCCAAACCTTTTGGCTTATAACCCCTTTGTGTAGCTGTGGCTCCTTGTCATGTTACAGGTGTTTGAGTTGTTAACAGTTTCAAGGCCCAAAGAGGTAAAACTTTCCAATAGTTCACAAAAAAGCAAAGTTAAGAGAAAAGTCAGAAAAATCAATAAAAATGTGTGTGGCAGAACTCTGTGTTTTACCTGGCTGATATCAGTCACAGCAGCCGATTTTCTGCAAAATTAGTACTTTTTACTTTTAATACTTTGAGTAAATTTAGCTGATAATACCTCTGTACTTTTACTTAGGTAGGATCTTAGGAATTGGAAACTAGAATGCTACTAGAATAACACACCCAAATCTGGACAGTCAGGTGAATTGAGTTGTGTTGCATTGTGGGTAATGTAGGCACCTGTTTGACAAGAGAGAAGAATGCATGGGATAAAAAAGACAATGTCTCTGGTTCTGCTGCATCAGTTTTGAATTTTTTTTTCACCATCCATTGTGAGTCTGACAGTGTTACAGGAGTCCAATGCTAAATTGATAGAGCACTGTAAGTAGCAATACCACCATTTAAAAAGAGTAAAAGTCCTGCAATCAAAATCTTACTTAAGTAAAAGTCAGAAGTATTATCTTTCTGTAATTAGACCTTACATATTATCAGCAAGAACAGATTAGTATTTCTACTTGTTCTTTAAATAAGCTTATTTTAAAAAAATGTTTCTAGAAATAGATATCTGTAGCTTGAAACAAGACATATGTCAGATTACTGCACTAGTGTTATAATAACACTATCACTGCAAATATGCTATTCAATTCAGTTAAATTCAATTTTATTTATATAGCGCCAAATCACAACAGAAGTTATCTCAGGGCACTTTTCACATAGAGCAGGTCCAGACAATACTCTTTACAGAGACACAGCATTCCTTCATGATCAAGCACTTGGCGTCAGCGGCAAGGAAAAACCGCCTTTTAACAGGAAGAAACCTTGAGCAGAACTGAGCTCTAGGTGGGTGGCCATCTGCCTTGACTGGTTGGGTTAAGAGAGAAAGAAGGAGGGGGAGAGGAGAGAGTGACACAGAAAAGCACAACAACAATAACAATAATAGAAATATGGCATGATAATAATAATAAAAATAGCAGGCGTGGGTGTCAAGCAGGTGCTAGCAGCTCAACGGGGGTCAACTTAGTGAAATGAAATCATGTCAGCATGATAATGCTCACAATGACAATGTTTACTTTTCACTACACAATAGTCAGGTGTCCGTATGAACACTGATAGAGGTTTTCCTCACTGTAATCATTCCTCCAGTTCATAATGGCTACTAAAAGATCCGCTTCAAATGTGCTCTCAATGTAAGTGGTGCGAGCCAAAATCCACAGTGTGTCCACACTGTGGGCATTTGGAAGGTTCTCCTACATGCTTGGAAGGGGAAGGGGAGGGGTATTCAGTTGGTTGCAATCTGTAACCTCACCACTAGATGCCACTAAGCCTGCACACTGCACCTTTAATAGCCAGTATGAACAGGAGGAATGATTATGGCAAGAAAAACCTATTTCAATGTTCATTTGGGCACCTGACTATTCTTTAAAGACAGGCTTGAAAAATTGTGAACCCATCCTTTGAGTTACTTCAGACTACAATAATGATAAGAATTAGGTTGTATGCACTGAACAACGCATCATATTTTAGAAGTAGAAGTGTTTGTATGAAAAATCTTAGACTGATTACCGTAGTTGTCAAGTAAATTGAAGTGGAGTAAAAAGTCTTAAAGTAGTCTTGAGTCTTAAAACAAGATTTTGACACAGGGTCCCTCTACAAGGCAATGCCATACGATTAGATAACTGTGCAGGACCAGACTTATTTGAGATTGTATGTTAGTGGTGCAAACAACCAATTGACATGAAATTAAGGCTTTTTTCTGACTTTCCAAGTCTTGTATTTCACTTTGTCGTGTCACTCCTTCACACTATACTCATATTTACTTGACAGCAGTGTTGGTCACCAGCCTGGTCTTCAGAATAAAACGTTGGCATTATATGTTTCTGCAAACCACGGATACATTGAATATCTACATTTCAACAATACGTATCATATCAACATTTCTAAAGTGACATAGTTCACATGAGATCTATATGAGCTGACTTTCTTATTAGGAGGCAGATTGTTGGCAGAAAGTTGGAAATCAGAAGAGAGCACGGTTCGAGACCACCTCGAAAACACTGCTCGCTTCCTGTTTCAACTGAGAAAACCGGGTGTTTTTAGTGAGTGTGAGACATTTGCAGCCATTTTTATTTTTTTATTCTAATCCAAATCATGATCTTTCCCTAACCCTAACCAAGTGGTTTTTGTGCCTAAACCTAACCAGACCTTAACCACAGTGTTGTAACATCATAAAACATCATTATTCAACGATAATGGCCAGCATTGAAACAATTCATTCATTCAATGTGTCTGTGGTTTGCAGAAACATACAATGCCAGGGTTTTATTCTGGCAATTTGGTTGTGGTTACTTTGTGTAATGCCTTTGACTAAATTACTAGATTGTAATTTAAAGTATTTCTCCACCCAGGCTGAAACGAAGAGGCAACACTGAGCCTGATGAAGAAGAGGAATCAGATCAAGATCAAGAGTGAGTCTTGTAATATAAACTAGTGGTGTGTTTGAACAAATGAGTTCACATCCTTGTCTAAATATTCTCTTTCTTCCCATACTGCAGGCTGTCTATCCAGAGCAGTAGCAGAACAGGCAGTCACAGTGCAGTACAATCCAGGAAGCTGGCCGGAAAGTCTGGAGGCTGCATGTGGAAGGTGATTCGGCTGCTGCTGCTGTTAGCTGTGTTAGCAGCTGTCTTCTACTACACCTACTTCCGTGTAATGAACAGTGAACAAAACCTTTTTTAAGTTCAATGATTGATAGATCTGATTTGCTTTTAGGATATCAGGTTCAGAACTCATCTCCATTAATGTCGTAGCAGAGATTACACTTTTTTTTACCAACAACTGACAACTGCTAGTAAAGTAATACCACATTACATGGAATTTTAATGGTTCCTATTCTATTTTTTTACTGTCAATAAATATCATGTGCAGAGCCAAACCAACAATGAATTGATCCTATTAACAAGTATTGTATGTGTATCCAAAGCCTGATATATCTTATTCCTCTGTGCCATAGAGCTCTGTTGCTGTCCAAAAACTATTAAAAACACATCAATGAGCCACACTGTTGCACTGGGAGACATGTTTCTTCATTACTACGAACACACACTGTAGTTTATTTTGACTCAATCCCACACACACTGTCCTTCTGCCAGAAATACTCAATAGAACACAAATTGTGTAATTGTGTGCTAAAAGCATTACTTTTTTTAAACCTGCTGTTTTAGAAAATGACTGATTACTGATTAGTTTGATTTTTGATCCAGCACCTGTGAAAGGTTTTTTTTGGATGTGCATGCCTTACACCCTTTTTGTCCATAGAAAATTACTGAGCCTTTAAAAAAATATATGTGTTACCTCTTTTTAAAGATCTACATCTACAGTAGGAAGCAATGGGCTTGGGGCTGAGTGCAGCAGAAACTCAGAAAGTATTGAGAGACAGATTAACACATCATTGGTCTTTTCATGGGATTTGTTGACAATAAGAAAACTGTAATATCCTTAGCCTTGTCCTTTAATGTCTTTGCTTTCTTGCATTAAATGGTGCACTGTTTTCTTGCTATGCAGTGTGTTTGTTTTTAAATTGCTTGAAAGATATGATTTGTTTGTTTTTATTTGTGAGATATAAATGATGATGTTACAATATAGCACAACAGACTTTTTGTAAGCTGAAGCCTTCTTTAATATTTTTGAGCTGTCCCCCACATCAGGCCCGGCTCTAGACAACAGCAATGAACCAAACTAGTAGGCAAGATTTTGCAGTTTTACTCATCCTGAGGTAGGCTATCAGCATTAAGAACCTTACCTAAGGGTCCACGCTGGATATGTGTTACCCCACCCTGACTGGGATTTGAACCCCTGACTCCTGTGCCAAAGTCAGTATTGTTTATCACTAAGCTATCCAGCTATAACATCAGGAAGAAGGAACACAAGAAGCTCGATAAATACTAAGGGCTGAAAGAGGAGCTAGAAAAGATGTGGGGAACAAAGGCAACAGTGGTGCCAGTGCTAATCGGAGCACTAGGGGCTGTAACTGGGAGAGTGGCTCCAGTAGATTCCAGGTACAACACCTGAGGTCTCTGTCCAGAAGAGCGCAGTCCTAGGAACAGCTACAATATTGCGCAGAACCCTCAAGTTCCCAGGCCTCTGGTGGAGGACCCGAGCTTGAGGAAGACACACCACCACCCCCCATGGGAGGGGGGTGAGAGTGGGATTTTTTTTATATATATAAATATATAAAACTATTATTTGTTTTATGAGGAAAACATGACAAGGACAGGGCCTCTAGAACTGGGTCAGAGCCATTGATTGGCTTTCTGTCTCCCAGCAACTTTCTTTATTAAAAAAAAATGCAATTGCATATTCAGTGGATAGTGCAGGCTGGTGCTGCTCCATATCATGACATATCAAAAACCAAAGAATATTGTTTTTACTGTTTTACTTTTACTGTCAATTAATTCTGTGAAAAATGACATTGGATATAAGGGAATTCTTAAAGGAGGGATAAATGTTAATATGAGCTGAAAGTAAGTTAAACATTAACAGAATAAGAGACTTATTTCCAAACATAAAACACTTCTCTACTGATATAAGTAATGCATTCATTTATTTTGTTACAAAACAATGAACCAGCTCACCAATACAATGTTTGAACAGAAACACTATAAAGCACTTATATTTACACAATAGTTAAGTTTAACATTACCTCAACAATGCAAATGCAAAGGGTCAGTAAACTGTGCAGTACAGTCTTGCCATCTGTACTGAGCACAAAAGGCAAGTATTCAAACTGAGGTTTTAGGTTGAGATAATGTGTCAATCTTTGATCAATAGCTGTAACCTGGAGCTGAGGTTGTGTCGTTGGTTACTGAGGATAAGGTTTTATTTGGCAATCTTTAGATTATGCCACCAGTCATGTTAAGGTCAATGGGCAGTGGGAGAAGCTGAGGCTCTGGTATCGAAATCACAGGAGGCACTGCTGCCCTGTGAAGTAAAACAACAAGAAGATCTCATCAGTTTACACCAGTAAGAGAGCCTGCCCTATATAAAACTGTGTCACATTGCCTACCTGACAGCATGTCCCTCGAAACCGAGTGCTGTGATGAAGACGTTGACGAGGACTGTGAAGAAGACAAAGACTGTCGCTACGTTGTTCATCCAGTTCAACTTGGCATGTTTCCTCATGTCATTCAGATCGTACTTCACTGTTGGCACAGAATCGCACAACAGCAAAAAACTAATTAGCTACATTAAAAGATGATGAGCAACAGAGACAGAAAGGCAAGAGATGGGAAACTGATGTACTTAGGAAGGAAGTTTAGTTTAAGATTAGTTAAGGTTTACAAAAAAGACTGTGCTGGTGAGAAATCTATTCAATGTTATTGGTACAAATTTGTAGATATGTACACTTGTAGATAAAAAAAAGTTTTAAATATGTATTTATATTGCAAATACAAATAATTATTAAATTACAGAGGAGTGGAACTGAGTGTTGGCTGTGATTACTGGCAGAGAAAGAAAGAACTTAAGGTTGGTTGAAAAGTGACGGTCTAAACAAAGTTCACAATCGGTTATGTGAGGTATGGCTAAACTGAAATAAAGCAATTTGGGATCGACATTAGTTTTCTTGAAGATGTGCGAGATGAGAAGTACATGTTTGTATGGTAAATATGAAGCTACTGTACAGACAGCTGCTGCTTAGCTTAGCATAAAGACTGGAAACAGCTAGCCTGGCTCTGTCCAAAATCTGTGTAAGGAATAAAAAAAAAGATAATGTGTTAATTACAATTTTGCTACCGTTGGAAAGGCCAGGTGAGTTGTTTCCCCGTTGCCATTCTTTATGCCAAGCTAAGATAACTGGCTGCTAGTTCTAGCTTTATATTTACTGTACAGACATGACAATGGTATCTCTAAGAAAAAAACAATTATTTCCCAAAATGTCTATTCCTTTAACAAACATTTGCAATGAACCTAACTACTTATTTTACTGAATATACAGTTACAATCAGAAATACTCAACCCCCCCACCTCAAGAGACATTATAGTGAAGTGAATTGAGGTTAATGAAAATATATGACAAAAAGCCTCATTAAACAACAAAAAATATTTATTTATACATATGTGAGTTATTCTGACAACAAATTGACTTAAACTTGCGTTCAAATGAAAAATGTAACTCTTTTCACAAATGTGCATGTGCACTATTATTCAATCCCCAGCTTCAGTATTTTGTGGAACATCCTTTAGCCTTTATAACTTCTAAGTGTTTAATAAGTGTTAATAAGTGTTTTCGGTAAGTGCTGACAAGCTTCTTACACCTCTCTATTGGAATCTTTGCCCATTCTTCACATGCAAAAACCTCTAGCTTATTGATGTTTGACGGCTTCCGTGCTGCAACTGCCTTCTTTAAATCCCACCAAAGATTTTCAATCAGATTTAAATCCAGGGACTGAAAGGCCACTCAAGGACATCCCCGGATCAATTTCTCAACCAAGCTTTGGTTGACTTTGAGGTGTGCTTGGGATCATTGTCTTGCCGGAGAGTTCACCGATCACCAAGGTTCAATTTCCCAACAGAAGGCATCACATTTCTCTTTAAAATGTCCTGGTATTTCTGGGAATCCATGATGTCAGGTACACGGTCAAGATTGCCAGTTCCTGTAGCAGAAAAACATCCCCACATCATCAATGACCCACCTCCATGCTTGACCGTGTGGATAGTATTCTTCTGGTAAAAGCCTGGCCTTTCTCAAACCAGACATACCATTGGTCCATGTGTCCAAACAGTTCCAGTTTAGTTTAATTAGTCCATAGAACTCCCAAAACTCTGCAGTCTTATCATAATTCCTCCTGGCATATTCTAGTTGACCTTTGATGTTCTTCATGGTCAAGAGTGGAGTGCATCTTGGAGTCAGGCCATGAAGTCCTTGTTTATTCAGTGCTCGTCTTATAGTTGCCACTGAAGCACTTGTCCCAGCCTTCATCAGATCATCCTGTGGGCATTTTGCAGTAACACAGGGGTTTTTCTCAGTTGCCCTGATTAAGTTTCTAAGGGTTCTTGATGGAATTTTGGGCTTTCTCCCATGCCCAGGCAGGTTTCCAGCTGTGCCATAAGTTTTAAACTTCCTTATAATGCTCCCAATGGTGTCTCTTGGAATGTTAAATCTCTCAGAAATCTTCTTATACTCAGTGCCTTTCAGGTGCAATGAAATAATTTCCTCTCTCAGTTTTTGTGGAAGCTCCTTAGTCTAACCCATGATTGCAACTCACCTTGAACACCTTCATGGGTGGGGTTTATATATGCATCACAGCTGGAGCAAATTAAGGATCATTATATAGTTCCCAAAGGAAAGTTAATTATGTTTTAACTCCACTTTAGGCCAAAAAAATTGCAGGTTATAAAAAAAAAATTACAGCAATATTACATAGGGGTTGAATAATTGTGACATGGCTATATTAACAAAATATAGCCATAAAGAGGTCATCCAAAGCAAAATCTAGCTCTTTGAAAAAACTTTCATTGGTAAATCCTTACAATCTTTGGGGGGTTGAATATTTCCGATTGCAACTGTATAAACTGATTTGATTTTTTCTACATTTTAGTCAAAGTGCAAAGGATCTGATATCATCTTACAGCTTCGAATGCACACAAGAGTGGAGTTTTGGTGAAGTTGTGGTGTTCTCTCTTGTTGCATAAAAAATTAGAAAACTTCTCAAAAATAGTGTTTGTATGCCTCCTTTTAGTCTTTGTGCCTTCCAAAATTCAAGATGGGAATATATAGAAAGTATGTACTTAAGTGCAAGAAAGGTGGAGAAAGAGGAATGATAACAGGAGTGCAAAAACTTTGAGTCACTTGCCGATAAAGACAAGCAGCAGCCCCACTATGACCTGTAAAGAGATGGACACAGACAGCAAAACAATGACAGGGATGTAGAAACGGTACTGAGGCCCCACATATAGAATAGTCTTCAGCTGGGATGAGTTGGCCATCAGCAAGGCGACATCCAGCATGCTCTGAGCTGCACTCTTCTTAGTGGCATAGTGATTTATGTTGATGGGGCGATATATTTTTCCAGAGGGGGTTGTTGCCGCCTGCCAGTTAAGAGAACAAAGGTCAGGTCTGAGAGAAAATTGCAGCCACTGTTGTATATGTAAATCCATCTTATTAGTGTTACAGTCTGTAAAGGACAAAATAATGTCACTCTTCTATTTCAAGTCTGATTGCTCTCTGCACATGGCCAAGTCCATGCATCACTCTGGTTTGTTCCAAACGCAAAGAGGTGCTATGTATTTTGTTACTATGTACTCTATGTTATGAGGTGTGGCTGTAAAAGAAGAGGGAGTGGAGGGGACACAGGTAATGACTCACATGGATCCGAGAGAGAGGCAACAAGACACAACATGCTCGGGCACATACCAACTCAAGAAACCTGACAATTTGTCACATGAACTGATACATGCATGTGCAGAGAAAATGAAATGAAAGTGACTCTGTATGTGAGCAGGAGGTATTTCAGGTGACAGTGGTGTCAGATATTGAAATGTCAGCACAGGTAAGTACACTGTTGCTCTGAGTAGAAAAAGCATCATGACCACAGTATCATTACCTTCATCTTCCTCTGCACCACTGAGAGAAGGTTTCTGTTTTGGTTGCCTTCTTGTGTACACCAAATCAGCGCTAAAGGTATTTTCTCAGGGCTTTGCCCGATCATGTCACACAGGTAGACGGAACGTCACAACTGGGTGCAACTCTGAGTCACAAAGCTTTCATTCATCTCTATGCACAGCTGACAACTATGGAAAGAAACACTGATTTCACACGGGGTTATGTCACACCCTGACATTCGTGTAAATAGACTCTAGAGCAGTTCTCAAACGGGGGGTTGGGACACCCAAGAGGGGGCGAAAGTTAAGGGTCCCATAATTATGCTATTGTTTTATTTTTCTTCTTACAAATTACCAGATAATTAAGGTGTCTCTAGCCTTTATTTATTCAAACAAAACGGAGGGGGGGGGGAGGGGGGGGGGGGTTGTAAATAGCTTTGCTTGGGAACCACTGCTTCAGAGCACTAGTGGGACACCAATGTGGGTGCCATAGGCCAAAGTTGGCCTGATCACTAATCCATTTGATAACAATGAAAAAATACACATATATAGTATATAAACTGCATTCTTTAAACATTTGAATGTATCTTTTGGAAATTACACATACTTTGTAATGTATGTCCAATATGTGTGCTAACTCATACTGGATTTAATGAATGCACATGACATCTATAAGCAATGATCTCCCCCAGCTTTTAGAAGTATGAATGTGAAATGCATCTATGGTAGGCAATTTTTCTGTTCACATTTCTGCAGGCTTTGTCCTGCATGTGCCAGTTTCTGTTTAATATAAATGTCACTTTTATGTGTCAGTCTATCAAAATGAACGGATTTCAGTGCAGTAGAGTAAATATCAATAAACTTCACCTTGTCTGTATTCACCCTCTAGTTCCTCTGTGGATATTTCCTGGGCATTGTAAACATTTGTGTTTTGAACAATTTCTGAATCTTATCATTTTTTAATCATTCCCCAGTATTATGTAACTATACACAATTATTAACCAAGTAAAACTCAATAAACTGTTAATGAACTGGTCTTTACAATGAAATATATAATATTAAAGATCAGCTTATGGGAAATTTGCATCTGAATACACTTGGTGAATGTTGGCCACTGATCTACTCATGGCCCTGAATGAAAGCAATAAGTTTAGTTTTTGGGAGGGTTGGTTGACCACGCCGCTGTAGAGAATACAGTAAAACAGAATAATAAAGGGGAAGGGTTTTTCAGTCTGCTCTGCTTACCTCTATGTCGTCCAGTTTATTCAGAGCTATGTCCTCTCCGTTCTGTCTGTCCGCCCGGGCCATTCTCCTCTCTTTTACAACTCCACAGCAGCTATTAGGAAACTGTCCTTCTTATTGTTGATCTGATAAATGATGTATGGTGGGATATGGTCTCAGAACTCGGTGTAGTGCTCACAGAGAAAGATGAGTGAGTAGGGCAGGACTAACAAGTCAAGCAGCTCCTCTAATTACAAGCAGCGACACTGACAAAGACTCCTCCCACTATGTGTCTCTGTTTCTCTCTCTCTGTCTAGTTGAACTTGTTGAGAAGTACTTTAGTTACAGTCTAACATCTCACTTTTCACTTCAATTCTAAACAATAGTATGCTCATGTTAATGTTTTTATGGGTTTTAGTTTTGTCTCAGAGTGAATAATGCAGAGGTTAGAGGACATTACAAAATTCAATTGTGTCTTCTCCCCCTACTTACTTACGTAATTCATGAGGAAATAGTCGTTTGGGTTCAGGATTGGGCGCTTGCCACATAGAGTCCAAAAAAATGCTGATCTGTTGATATAGGTCCTCATGACAAGATAATAGTTAACATTAGATGACAGTTTGTGTGTCTGGTCCATGGTCTCATGAAAACATTTGGTAACACTCAATTGAGATGTCAATTGCTCTTTCCGAATATGTTTTTTAAAAATGTTTGTTTTCCACTAGAAGACAGGGCCTTAGGGGCCTAAAGCAGGCTTTGAGCTTCGCCATAGTGCCCAGAGCCCCACAAACCAACAAATACTCATATGCTGGAATGTAAGCCCTCCTATGTTTGCTTTGTGTCAGTTGATTTGTGGCAATTTTATTAAACATAAATATTTACAAGAAACATGGGGCCTGAGGTTCTGGTTGCCCACTTTGCTAGAGGACATCTCTGCACTCTGATGATCTTTCTTAAAGTGGCTTTGTTTGTTGCTTCATCATTATGGATGGTGTTTAGAATTCACTTTTTAATGAAGTTAAGTATGCAAAAAGTGAAGTTGGTCTGAATATCTTTCATTTTTAGATTTTTTGGGAACTGAAATCTCATTTTATTCAAAGATTAGACATGATTTAGGAAGAAACACACCTGTGTATACAAGTTCTCACAAGACACAGTGCATGTCAGACCAAATACCAGAGTCCAAGGAACTCTCTCTGCAATAAAATTGTGTCGAGGAATTAATTTGGCAAGGGTATAAAACCATTTCTACTGCTTTGATTGTTGGCAGCACATTAGGCTCTATCAATGGACATAGAGCTGTCTGTCTGGCCAAACTCAGCAACTGAGCAAGACCAAGAACCCAATGGCCACTATAACAGAGCGTCAGAGGAGATGGCATGGAGAACCTGCCAGAGGGACAACTATCTCAGAGGCACTCTGTTGATCGATTGGTAGAGTGGTTAGATGGAAGCCACTGCTGAATAAAAAAGAGAACAGGTAAGATTTGAGACTGTATTTGCTGCCAAGGATGCTTTTACAAATTATTGAAGACTGAATACTTGATGGTCATGGTACAAGTAAGCTTTTTAATACTACTTGTCAGTGCTGCAACAAATGTTGCCATAGACAGATGCTTAAAAATAAGCTCCACAAGACAGTAAATAAAGTCTATTACAGCTTTTCAACTCTGATAGTGAAGTAGAGGAAGCGGTTTCAGAAAGAGAGGATGCTGTCACTCAAGTTTGCTGTCACTTGAGTCCATGACACACAATCAGCATTTGAGTTCTTTTGACATTAGCTGTGTCGAAGGAGAGACAACTGGCAGTCATTCACTTTGACATCCGCAATAGCCTACCAGACCCACTCAACAACAGAGACACAAACTAGATGCAATCAGAGATGTTTGGGGTAAATGGGTGCACATTCTAACTCTCCTGTACAACCCTGGTCCACATGTTATGGAGGATGAACTTGTTGCATTCAGAAGACGCTGTCCTTTCAGACAGTACAAGCCCAACAAGTTTTCCAAGAAAGTCAAAAGGTTTATGAAGATGCAAGGCAGAACTCTGCACCCCTAAAAATTTGCTTTCTGTGAGAGTGCAACCAACGTTTCATGCTACCCGAAGAAGAATGAAAGAAAAACAAGAATATTGCTATAATCTTCTTGTTCTTTCTGAATTCTCCAACAAGTTAAATAAAGTTTTAATGATTTGGACTGATCCTTTGCTTGTTTGTGAGTGTATTTAAACAATACAGGTCAATTTGACCCATAGCATAATGAATGTAATATGTTTCCAACATAGTAGGAGGGTTAAAGTGATCTATAACAGAATAAAAGGTGAAAAAAGTGAAGTGGTCTGAATATTTTCAGAGGCCAGTATATGAAGTGATACATCTTCACAATGTTTTTTTTTTCAATACAGAGGTTTGGAAGATGTCCACTCAATGAAACAGAGGTACAGTGTAGTGCCGCCACCCCATATAAAAGGCAGATGATGTTATTTGGCACTGGAAACGTTTAAACGGATATTATTATGCACCCCCCCACAAAAAAACACAAAAAGTACATTTAATCAATTTTGAACCTCCTATTATGCTGCTGGTCAATTCGACCCGTTTCTGCTTTTGATTTGTCTGAAATACTGGTTCTCCACTTTTTTCCTCAATGAGATCTTTTGACTTCTCCTCATTTTGGGTCATGGACACACTCATCAACTTGATCCGGATGCTTTCATGTATGTAAACCCAAACACAAAGTGTTGCTGTGACTGGCTTTATTATGTTGACTGGTTCTGATTGGCCTGTCATGGTACACATGTTCAGCAGGACAGCGGGACAGGTGAATGTGCAAAATCAACAACAACTTAAACCAAAGCAAACAAACATAAATAAAATCTGCAGCCTCAAGGCAGGCTGCCTACCCTCTCTCTCCCTCTTCCATCTCACTGACCAGTGACTGGCCTTTTACCTGCTCAGCCTCACCTAACCGGAACGTACCATTTACTCAGGTTACCACAGGGTGAGCTACACTGATACAAAGTTTTTGAAGCATACAGAACAACATTGATGTAGGATGTAGAAAACTCTCATAAAACAACAAAATATAACATTGTGTAACACGAGGTACTCATATAACCTGTATTCCGTTATTTATGTAACATCATTGATAAGTTAACAGAAACACTGGACTGAAATTAGTGATTTAATACAATAACGCCAGGGGAACAGTCAGGGGAACAGCAAGGGAATTTTTAATATTTTGTGATTTAGGAAAACATTTCGAGACCTTCCCTTGTTACAATTATACTCTCGTTGTCCAGTAGGGGGCATTGTGCTCCAGACTACAGGAAGTTATTGACTATTTCCGGGACGACATCACTTCTACACATGACAACATGTCGGCCTGCCTCCGTCTTCAGTCCGCGGTGCTCCGCCGCGCGCTGCGAAGCGCCTTCAGCCTGCACAGCCGGACACCGGCACCTCCTACCGCCGCTGTCGGGCTGAGGCTTGTCAGTAACGCTTCTGCAGATGTACAAAAGACGGTGATAGAGTCTACAGAGGAATACAAGTTTGTCGAGCGGCTCATCCCACCGTCACGGGTCCCCGCTCCGCCTCAACACGCCGGGCCAGCCCCGTCTGGCTGGACCCCTCCGGCAGACTCACCGCCGACTCTGCCCTACATGATCCGCCGCTCCCGCATGCACAACATTCCGGTCTACACCGACCTGACCAAGGGCAGTCGCAGGACGACGCTGGTACGGAAAGTGGAGGGGGACATTTGGGCACTGGAGAAGGACGTGAAGCAGTACCTAAAGGAGGTGACGGGCAAAGAGCTTCCCACACAGGTCAACGAAGTCACCATGACCCTGAAGGTCAAAGGTCATTTTGATAAGGAGCTGAAGGAATGGTTGGCAGATAAAGGCTTCTGAATGAGCTTCCAGGACTGTCACAGCATCTTGCTCCGGGGCAGAGAGCTGGTTCATGTGAGCAGGACAAGGACATGAAAGAACTACTTGGTAACCGCAACTGTTGGAATCTACTGACATGTCAACACTTAAGAAATGTGTCCTACAGTACTTTACTCAGATCTCAATATGTGACGAATTACTGAACTCCATTTGACATCAGAGATTGAAGCTGTGGGATCATAGGGTGTGAAACTGTATACATACTTGTAATAAATATGACTTATAAGTAAAACCCATTTTGTCATCTAACCTTATTTTAACAGTAAACTGTCTTGAGATTTTCTGAGTTCCAGAGTTGCTGCAGGACAGGATAACATACTCCCACCCTGAACAAAATCTATTACTCATATGATTGATAAAATAATATATTTGCTATACTTAATTCAACCTAAAACAAATTGTACTATTGTGCTGAGTAAAGCTGAAGCGATTACTTGATTGGCAAAAACATAATCAACCATTTTGATGAAAAAATGCTTTAGGTTTTTAAGCAGGAAAGCCAAACATTCACAAGGTCTTCATTTGTGAAGATTTGCTTCTTTTCTTCTTCTTAAGTGATAGTAAACAGGAAATCTTTGGGTTTTACACTGCTGGTCAGACAAAACAAGTACTAAGAAGAAAGTGCTTTGGGCAGATGAATTGATAATGATAACTAATTGTTAGTTGTGGTGCTAGTGCCAAGGGCATTTGGATAATAGGTGTATTTAAATCATGACCAATAGTATAATATATATATTGTAACTACTAAAACAAAGTATTATAACTTTTGATATGACATTTCAAAATGCAAATATACAAAGAAAAAATTAATGTTTCTCATTCAGTGAGTCCACATACAAATTTAAATAATAATTAAAGCTGCAAGCAGCGATGAACGTGCCCTCGCACCTTGTGTGCATCAGATGGAGCGGCAGCCGTGGTATCACTATTGGAGCTCTGTTGACAGTTCTGACTTGTCAGGATTATCGGACACTGTGTGATTGGGTAAAATATTATTTCCTGTGTGCAGTATGCAGTGCTGGAGATGACTTATTTGAAATTGTATATATATTTGATGAACTATGTGTTAATTAGGCTTCACTTCCTAAACAATACTACATAAGTGAATTATTATTGCAGCAATACATTTACCAGAGGACAACTAACATGGATATACATTTTTTGGAATATTGGACATTGCATGTAGGAAATAACTATCACTTCCTGTGTCCACAATGTGGTGCTAGAGAACAACCATTATTAGATGCCATGTTGCTCTATATTATGTGTAGACCCCTCCATGTGAATTTCATGTGAATCAGATGATGTTTGTCACATATGGCTGATTTCCTGTTGTCAGTAGGGGGTGCTATGACTATTGTTGGGGAATTTTCTATCTTCAGGGGTAAGAATTGGGTTTGACTGGGTTAAGCATGGGCCTTGAGGTCACAGAGTCTCCTCTCCTTGAGACTCAGAGCAGCTGTCTGTGATGTTTGGGGAAGCGGAAGCCTTTCTGATAGGATAAATCAGCGTTGCCGTGGTTACCAAGGTCAGAGGGGGTGACTGCCTGACTCCCTACACACCACAGATAGGTGACTGCGTAGATTCCATTGCCAAAATCAGACAACAGTGGTTCCAGACCAGAATGTGCTGACAGTGAGCTGAACTAACACGAGTAAAGTGCAGTTCCTTGTTTAGAAACTATTGGGGATGGGCATGGGAAAATGGCTTGAGAGCGCCCCCTACAAAATTTCAAATTTGAAGCCCCTCCTGTCATTTTCATGTAGATGAACAAAATTTGGTAGGCACATGTAACATGTCCAGACACACAAAAAAGCCTCTTGGAGCCATACCCTAAATCCAACAGGAAGTCTGCCACTTTGAATTTAATTTGTGATTTTTGCGCATTTTTTGCCATTTCCAGGCCTGGTATTTTAACCAACTCCTCCTAGAGATTTAACCCCATCAACTTCAAATTTTCAGTGTCATCTGAAGACGTTTGTGATGAAAAGTTACCAAAATCTTGAGTTTTCACTGAACGCCCTTGTCGTGGCAATGCAGCAAACTTTGATGTTTCGCCATGAAACAGGAAGTTGTAATAACTTTCACGTACATCGCCCAACCTGCCCCAAATTTCTCATGCTTGATAAAGGTCCTGCCCTGAATGTATCCATGTGTCAATACTGACTCATTGTCATAGCACCACCTACTGGCAACAGGAAGTTTCAGGTGCTATACTTTTATGACCTGTGCCTAGCAGGTTGAAGAAATCCACTTCAAATTTGGTTTCGCAATTGCAAAACAAATTGTTGTAACTTGACTCCACATGGTCAGATCTTTCCCAAATTTCACGTGTTTGATAAAACATGAAAACATCTACATGCCTGCAATAGATGCTCTTCCACTGTGGCTCAACCCAACATGCACGATCATCGCTGCTTGCAGCTTTAATTGAATATCAAAATTGCTGAGGATTAATCTTCTGTCAGTTGACTAATTGATGCAGATAATCAGAAAATCAAACAAAAGAATAAATTACCACACAAACCTGTTGAGATTGTGATGCAATTTAAAACATTTATTAAGTAATACAATTAACATTTTAGTTACTGTTGTCAGACAATGGAGCGAGTATGGACTAGTGTCATGGTCGTGGCTCATAAATATATGTTAACCAGACAGTTATTCACAAGCAGGTGTGTTGCAGTGCAGATCGCATCATTATTATATGATCTCAACATCACTTGTCAACAGCATATATATTGATACCCTCGCTGGAGGAGGCTTACACAGTCATTTTGCAAAAGCTCCATGTTGGGGAGATAAAAATATGCATTTATATATGCATTTATTTTAAATGTGCCTTCAAACTTGATGCAGCTGGATCCAGTGGACATAAGGCATTAGTTTCCTCTACGACACAGGGACAGAGTGAGGAACCACAGATCAGGCCCTCCTATAATAATTACTGCAATATTTGGAGCAGCAGTAAATTGACATTCACCTTGATGGTTGGAAGTTAGGCTGGTGTCTGTGCACTGCATGATGTAGGGGACGCCATCAGGAATGAAGCTGGGCAAGAAAGTCTCTGTATCGCCTGGTTAGTTCCTCCAATTGGTCCACTGGGAAAATAAATGAACAGTATGCAACAAACCGTATGTGTGAGTGTCCATGTGAACGAGAATATATACTTACATAACGTGCGCTTTTCTCGTCCACTCCAGTAGTGAGGCTGTGTTTGTAGCTGGCTCACTTCTTCACTCATGGACACAGATGCTTCTGATACTTCACTTAGCATTTCCAACTCCTGACAAACAAGACACAAGCAAGAGGACGAAGTCAATATGACTTATTTCTATACTTCAGGCACTGAGACAGATTTTTTCCATGTGTACGTCAGCACTCATTTTTCTATGTGTGTGTGTGTGTCTTAATACCGTATTGCAGGCCAGCAGCAGTTGGTGTACTCTCTGGAAGACGTCAGCCTCTGTGCTGAAGCTGGGGGGATCTCTGTTGCAATAAGCTCTCAAGTTTGTCTCATAAACACGTCTGAAAGTAGACATCAACTGCTGGAGGTCACGTACCGCCACATGCAATGCATTTGGAGGGAAAACACCAGGACTCTGTGCCTCATTATTCAGGGATTCACACTGGAGGTGAGCGTAGAAGCGCTTGAAAGAGAAGGACACAGCAAAACGCCTGCTTATTAGTACCATGACATACAGTTAAGTCCAGCCAAATCATACATAGACATATTTTCAGAATTTAAATCTATGTGGGGGTTATTTAGCACGGACAGTTCTATAATACTGCTGGAATCACAGGCCACATGAACGACATACTTCTGGCTGTAGCTGTTCCAATACTGACTGAGTAGACTTCAGGAGTGCAGCAACGTCAGCACCCTCTTCTCCAGTTGGCTTATGACAAGATGACTTGGTACCCTTGCGTAAAGCCCTATGAGGTAAGAAAGAAATAGTAAGAGAGATTGCACAGGAGACAAATACAAAGATACTGGTGCTGCTGGTGCAACTTAAAGACCCAGACATGTTTTAAGATCTATATGAAGTACTATTTTTTTGAGTAATAATTTGTGTCTAGTATGGTTTTTCCACATAACAGTTACATTATCTCCATAAAATCTTTGAAATGGCATTTTCTCTTCCCGCCTCATTAAAATTTTTTTTTTAAAAAAAATCACAAAATATAATTAAAGCTGCAAGCAGCAACGATCGGGCCATTGCACCTTTGCATGTCGGGGTGCGCTGCAGTCGAAGGGTTTTATTGCGGATATGTGGATGGTTTCAGGCCTGGACCCTTGCACAAAGGAGATAAATATCACCTCATGTGTCCACTAGGTGGTGCTAGAGAACACCCACTAATTACATGTCATGTTGCTGTATATCATGTGTAGACCACATCATGTAAATCAGATGATGTTTGTCATATGAGGCTGACTTCCTGTTGTCAGTAGGTGGCGCTATGACTAAACATTGGCATTTAGATGTGTTCAGGCCTGGACTCTTATCAAACATGAGAACTTTGGTGCAGGTTGGACGATGTACATTAAACAACAACTTTCTGCTTCAGTGCAAAACATCGAAATTCGCCGCATCGCCACGGCAACAACGTTCAATGAAAACTCAAGATTTTGATAACATTTCAGTCTTTAGATGACACTAACCAAATTTGAAGTCGGTCGGGTTAAATATCTAGGAAGAGTTTGTTAAAATACAACACCTGTAATTGCAAAAACAGCGCTAAAATTGCAACATAAATTTAAAATGGCTGACTTCCTGTTGGACGGTGGTGAAATATCGAAATTCGCCACATCGCAACGGCAAGGGCGCTCAGTGAAAACTCACGATTTTAATAACTTTTGATCACAAACTAGTCTAGATGACATACAAATTTTGAAGTCAATCTGATAAAATCTGTAGGAGGAGTTTGTTAAAATACAAAGCATGCAAATCACCAAAAACGGTCACTTCATTCAAAATGGCCGATTTCCTGTTGGGTTTACGGTTTTGCTCCAATAGACTTTATTATTTATATCTCCAACTTGATAACTCAAAAATGCATTTCTTTTGGAAGAACAATAATAATAATAATAATAATTATAATAATAATAATAATAATAATTCCTTTAGATCCAATAGGGCCTTCGCGCTGTCAGTGCTGGGGCCCTAAATATGCAAATATTGTTCATTTAAAAAGTTTATCGGAACACAAGATGTCTCCTACTTCACTGTAAAGTCCATTTTCAGTGTATATGCACTGATGGCTTCAAGTTTCACTATCACACTTGTGTAAGTTGAATAATGGACCATGATTGGCTTTCAAACTAGTTGTGATGTCACAAATTATCCTCGTAGGCCCGCCCCCTAAAATCTGATTTTCAATGACCAAAGAGAAACTTTCCACTTTCAGCAGATGAATGTGAAAACAGCCCTCTAGTATCAAACTTTGCACATACATCATTTCAGTAAAGTGAAGCTCAACATTCAACTATGGGAACAAGAAGAAAAACAAATTTTTGAATGGAGGGGGGCTTTAAGGAAAATGCTGCAGTAAAAATAAGGTCCACAAAACACCCACAAGTCTCTTATCAGAAGTAAATTTCAAAGAGAATGGCAACATGAAGCAGGTGAAAACAGAGGGAATATCGTGTGTAACAAGATAGTCAAAGAGAGCATACATACTTGATGTTTGCAGGCCAGGGGTCAAGCGAAGGTTTGAGCATTTGTGTGAGGTGAGGCAGACTATCATTAGCAAAGATTTCATTCAGTAGCATCTCAGTATCCACTCTGTGCATAGCAGACCTCCTGCAGCCTGGAGTTATAAGCTGCTCCAGGAACTGAAGCTGCTGGCGAGGACTCACATCACCCTGGATGAAAATTACAAAGACAAAGCACAACATTTTCTGTTTATTGTGTCTGTGAGAGGTGACGACGCTGAGGTGCCGACAAAAAAACAAAACAAAACATGGGTCATCTGGCAAGTTGAACCTAACTCAACTTTTGCTGCAACACACTGCTGTTTACCTGGAGATTACTGCAACAAAAGGATAAAAGATTTGTTACTGTGATCATTCTGCAGAGTTGCACAGTGCTTTCTTTTAGTATTTTGAGCTGCTGTGCAGTGTTCTGGCATTTGATCACTGATCTGTTACTCAAACTGGATTTCCTGGATTGTCTCACCAGTACCTGACACAACATGACCCCCACCAACACAGCCCTTGGACAACATACATACATACATACAAGAACCCAACTGGATTTTTTGGGCTAATACTGATTTTCCTTTTTTACATAAACAAACAACAGACAAACATTTTGATAAGAATCTCTTAGATTCGGAATTTAACAATTATGAATGATATATATATACCCTCTTACCTTGATCAGGTCCAGGTTGTCGGCTTTGCACAGCATCAGCTCCTGACCAAGCATGGCCATCTCTGAAAAAAAACAGACCACAGCAGTATAACAGGTTATTTAAGTTTGAAGGGGAAAACTGTGCCTGCTCTGTGCATTTGCACTCTCACTGTCCTCCATAATGTTTCTATCAAAAGACACCCAGCTGCTGTTAACCATGTATTGTGTAGAAAGGTTAGCCCCCCAAAGATAACAATATGTTACCTTTAGTCAAAACATCTGGGTCTTTGGATCTCGCCGTCAAATTGGCAAAGTTTGGGTTGATACTGTAATGTCAAAGATGAGGACAGGGCAGAAGCAGTGGTTATTTTATATAAAGTGGCATCTTAACTTTGCTACCTGGTTAAGGTGAGAACAAGGTGATGCTATTTGTAGCTTAACCTGCTGCAGATCCATGTCAGTATGTCCGTACGGTGCTGAGAGGGAGTACACAGCAGCTGCAGCATGCTGTCTGCTTCCTGTAGATGCAGACCTTCCACCAAGGGACAAGACGCAGCCTCAACAAAGATAAACACAGACGGGATATTCAATTTAAAGATGATTTTAAATGGCACCATACTCTTTTTTTAAAAATTGCAATAACAATAACAACAGTAATATACGAGGGGTTCAAGGAAAAATAAATACATAAATAAATAAGAAAAAGAAAAAGGTCAGCAGTTAAGACATTACCTTATTCAGTTTATATATTAAGGTAGTCAGTATGAACAGGAGGAATGATTATGGCAAGAAAAACCTGTTACAATGTTCATTTGGGCTCCTGACTCTTCCTTTAAGACAGACGTGAAAAAGTGTGAACCTGTCCTTTAAGAGTCTTTAAGGTTAGGGGTTTAGTGGTGTGCTGGATGGTTTTGATATACTGATGCAATTCATAACATATTGTACCTACTGGAGTAGCAAAGAGCAAGAAACCTTTGAATGATGAGACACCCTCACTATCTTCTGTTTACATACACTCAACCGAAGCTAACACTTCATAACTTTGCAAACAACTAAATCACACCATTAACTCCAAGTATACATGGTCCCCTAATCTCATCATGAAGAATTATTCACGCATGAATTTAACTTCTTTTACCTGTAAAGCAGTATAGACGTGTTGTGCAAGTTGTTTTTCTGTCAAAGCACCCGCCATTTTCCAAATAGAGAAGCTTCTTCCGATGATGATGAAGTTTGCGGCAGACTAGCGCGGATGTATTGTAAGAGGTCCAATAGCAATTGCTCGGCTGGCGCATGCGCCAAAAAAGTTTCCAGCTTCCGGGTTTCCTTCCGCTAGCCCCGCCCGCGAGTTCCCGCTCGACTTTAATTTGTGATGACGTCACAGATTTTAAACTCGCTTTTCTCAGCGTGAGGAAAGTTTTACAAATATAAAACATCCATGGATCAAAACTTCATAATAGAAAGAGTCATAATTGACCTTGTTTGAAGTTCGAGGTGTTCTGTCAACAGTTTTACAGACGTCACTTTTACAATAGTGGTCTGTGAGAAAAATGCTTTTGGGGCATGGATGTATAGTTGGACAAGGCTCCGCCGCTCAGCCTTGTATCCAATTTTTCCCAGTGGTTTCCTCGAGCTGAGAGAAGCAATTTAAAAATCTGTGACATCATCATAATGTAAAGTCTTTAAGCCGAGCAGGAACTCAACAAACACAACTATGTATATTCAGTGGGCTGCACAAAGCAAAAGAAACCTGGAAAATTGGCTGCAAGGCTGAGCAGCAGAGCCCTGTCCAGTTCTTTTAATACATTCATGCAGACTAGATGCAGCAAATACATCCATGCACCAAAGATGTATTGCTTCTTCTTATTCCTCTTCCTTCTTCCTCTTCTTTGGGGTTCAATGGCAGCTTCCATCCTTCGTATTGCATTCTGCCATCTTCTGGAGTTGGTTAACTCCTATGGTATCCGGTTTGTCAGATTCTTCCTATCAATCCTGTCCTCCCAGGCTGACCAGAAAGCTGACCAGACACTTCCTGCCCTGTCCACCCTCACCAGACTCCAGAATGCCCTTCAAACCTGCTCCTGTCAACCCTGATCTCCTCGTTCCCTCCATCATGTCCTCTCTCTCTCTGGGGTTTATTTCCTGCACTTAACAAGTACATGTTCTACTGTTGCTGGTACCTGACAATGCTCACAAAGTCCAATTGGATGCCTCCATATAATATAATATAATATAATATAATATAATATAATATAATATAATATAATATAATATAATATAATATAATATAATATAATATAATATAATATAATCAAATTCATCCAACAGTTGAGGGTGTATTGCAGCCCCCCCACAGTTCATTTACAATTACAGTTCATTTGTAGAATTACAAATGAACTGTGTCACAACTTCTCGTTAGTCAATATGAAATAATAAAATCATGAATAAAAATACAATAAAAGAGAAAATAAAAATACAACCCTAAACTAAAATTAGACTTAAAACAGGAGCAACTTGAAACATTAAAAACTTCCCATTATGTACCCTGACATTGGTAGATAGATGATGATGCACAGAATTCCTGCAGCAAAGCTTTAAACCTGCCCAGGGAAACCAGTGACTGTAATTTTAACTGATTTTGCAGAAGATTCCAAGTATAGAAATATATGTATATAAAGCTCTTTTACCAAACTCTGTTTAAACCTTAGGTACAGTCGACAAAAAGATGCTCTGTGAGCGAAGAGCTTTCCTTTTCATGTACACACAGATATGGTGGTAATACTTCAAAAATGGCTTCATAAATAAAATAATGCCAGTGAAGGAGTCTTCAAGAAATCAAAGAGGGCCAACCAACCTGAATATCCAGTGTGCAGTGATGAGTGAGGGCCTTACAGCTCATAGTGAATCTCAGTGCTTCATGATATATAAAGTCCAGAGAATGTAAGCACTGAGATGATGCATTCATGAACAAAATGCCCCCTAAATAAAGCACAGACAGAAATGACCACCCTCTTTTGGGGTCCACATTTAAAAACATACATAAAACATTACAGTCAACACAAATGGTATACAAAAGACTACAAATATGTTGTTCCTAGGTGTCTCCTTATTTGCTTTTTAAATATTGATTTCTGTGTTAATTTAGTCAGTAACAGTGGTAAAGAATTCCATGTTTTCATTGCTCTATATGTGCATTTAAGGAAATTAGTGTTTGCCTTGGGAAGTGAAAACTTCTGTTGCCTGTCTCGTGGCATATGTATATGACTATAAATTGTGTTTTAATTAACTGTACTGATATGATGGAATTTTGGATTGTAAAACTTTCCATGTTGAGAAAAGAAGCGCAGTGTTCAGCCTGTCTTCAACCTTTAGCCAGTTGAGACGGGAGTGCATGCTGATATTAGTGTTGTACGGACACTGGAGAGTAAGGCTTGTTCTGTACTAGCTGAAGTTTGCTTATATCTTTTTTTGTGGAATTTGCCCATATTATCTGGCAGTAATCAAGCTGCAAAAGAATAGTGTGAATCTATATATGATCTGTCCATTTTTTTCTTCCAGCATCCTTCTTCTTGATTGCATCTAATATGGCAAAAGCCATATGGAACAGGTGGCCGGCACACCATCATCGCTTCCCTTGCTCCCTCTCCCATGGAATTTACTAAACTCCCCTCCTTACTTTCCCACCCCTTCTCTAAAGTTCCCAGTACTCCCCCAACAAACATTTACCAGAAGAGCATACACGAGGTGTTGTTCTAAAAGCCCCACAACATATTCTAAGTGCTTTAGCCTGCACCTCATCCAGATTATTTAGGATAGAGGAAGCTACTGTCCCATATGCCATACACTCATAATCATTTACAGATATGATTGTCTTGTACAATATATCACCATTGGTGTTGTTTTTCTGACGTTAAGATGTATTACTACCACCCACTAAATGTAGACCCGAGTTACCCCTTAAAAATAAATAAATAAATAATACATCTGAATTATATGTGTCAGTTTCTTTAAAGTAAACAAATAAACTGTTATAATTCCCTACCCCAAAATTAAATAAGTGATCAGACAAAAAAAAAATCATCGGTACGAAGAAGTCAAGGCAGCTACTAAATATGTTGAACTTGGAATCTTTATTTATTCACATATTTTCTTTTATATGATTCTATTTTTTTGATCCGCGCCTTTAATGTTGTTCGATGTCCTTTATGGATTTGTTCAACTGTTTGGTTGTTGTAATGGTTTTCCTGTATTTGTCTGTTATTTGTATGTATTGTGTATTTCAAGAGAGAAAGAAAGAAAGAAAGAAAGTCATTTCACAATGATCAGCCTTCTTAATCTTAATCCCACAGTCAGTCAAAACTGTGGAAGCAATCCTTTGAAAATAGACATTCATTCAAGATTCAAAATGACTTTATTGCCTTTTTCAGTACTCGCATACATTGAAATGAAATTCCGTTTTTCCCGGACCAAAAACAGTGCACTTGTAGATTAAAAGATTTAAGCAATTTAACTACTAAAATATAAGATTCCTAAAAATATACAAAGAAAGTTATAAGTAAAGGAATTATATAAATACACACAAGTACACAAAAATATAAAAGTCGTAAAATAGCAGCAAAGGTAGTTTGGTGTAGTGCAATGAGCGAATCATTTTACTTTTGCCGTTTAGACCCAAACTGCAACCTCATCCTGACCTGCGGGAGGCAGCAATGCGCCGCAAGGCAGCTAGCCTGCCGGAAATGCACAAGAGGAAGAAGAAAAAGGAGCCGAAGAAAGGGTCATTTCCGGGATGCGATACAATCGGGAGCTTCGCATTGCAGTATAAAGCTATTTTGTACTATATTGAGGAGAGTGACTGTCAAAGGACACCAGTTTCTCGGTACTGAAGCTCTTTATATGTACAAAGTGTCACCGTAAGTCTACCGTACTCCTCCTCCTCTGTTAAAATGAAGAAAAAAAGCTCGGAGAAGAAGCGCCATGTGGTAGCATGGGTCAACAAAGCTGAGTGGGATCAGATGCTGGAGTATCTTTACTCCCAGGACTCCGGCTTACAGAGGTATGCACTGCAGAGGATATCAGCTTGGAAAGGCAGGTATGCCAGCAGCACACCTGTGGCAGTGGACTGCACAGCGGACCTGGTGAGGTGCCAGGTGCTGGACAGGTCAGGAGAGCTGGCCGGAGCTGACCTGGTTCTGCTGTATGGAACGGCCCTGGTGAGGTTTGTCAACCTGATCACTGAACGTCAGCAGGGGAAAGTTGCTCGGCCACTGCGGCGGCTGGCTGGGAACTTGAACATCCCAGAGTGGGTTGTAGACCTGAGGCATGATTTCACACACCGGAAGCTCCCTACCTTGAAATGGTGTAGAAAGGGATGTAAGGTGGTTCTGGAGTGGCTCCAGCAGGAGTACTGGTCCAGACAGTTGGGAGGAGGACCTAATGAGGATTGGGAATCACAGTCGGATGGAGAGGATGAAGAGATTGACCTAAAACGGCAGGAGGATGAGGTCATTGCAAGGCAAAAAGAAATGGAAGCCTACAAGAATGCACGGGAACTTCTGATATCTTTTGAAAATGAAAAATTCAAGGCTTTTGACAGGCTTCCCGGAGACAAAGAGAAGAGCTTGTGGCCAGCCCCCTTTGCAGAAATGAGCTGGATACTTGGTGAGATCAAGCAGTTTTCTGTGGAATCAAGTGATTTGCTGGTTGATGTGCTGTTGGAAGATGGATTTCTCATTCCTACTGTTGAACAACTGGAAACATTAGGCTGTGACACCTCTGACAACGCCAGTCCCAGACTCCCTCAGACATTCCTGCGTTTTTGGCTTCCCCTCCTGAAGATGCTCAATTCGCCATCCTTTATTCACCTCCTTCTAGAGAAGCTCTTTGTTGAACTGAAGCTTCTCTCCAAAGAGCAGAATAATCACAGGGCTTTCTACATTTCTGCTTGGATTTCAGAAATCATCCTCAGCAACAGCAACAAATTTGAATATCATTTTGAAACAAAGGCACAGAGGAAAGCCAGAGTGAAGGACAGGATTTTTGTGAACCGCATCCAGCTGAGGTGGCAGCAGCTGCTTTCTGCATGTCTGGATGCTCCCTGTATCGGCACGCCTCACTTGCTCCAGCTAATCCTGGATGACATGGAGCATCCTCTTCCTCAGGAGACTCAACAGAGGCTGCTCCAGCTCTGCTCCATCTACACACAGACGGCACACTCAGAATGTGATCCATTCCCAGAGCAGAAGCAACAGCCAATATACACACTGGAGAGTTTGCATGAGAAGCTGCAGCGTTCAAGGTGCCACAGCCATTCATCTCTGGCTGAATTTGCAAGGGGCAAGTCCTCCCAGGAGTACAAATGGTCAGATGTACAGGCTGAAAAAGAGAAGTTGCTCAGAGGTTCTCCGTGGCAGCTGTGTGTTGATAAAGTTTTATGGAAGAATTATCCTCTTGGTAAAGTCCCCGGACAGTCAGATGACCCTTCGTGCCTCATGGTGGGCAACTACTCAACAATGACTGTCTTTGACCAGCCAGTGGAGTTGGAGAGCATCGCACCACACAACATCCCAGGAGCCTCGGCACCATTGAGAACAACTGACGGTCTCCTTTGGAACCACAGTGACGTCAGCAAGTTGAAATCTGGACTGCAACTTTTCTGAGTCATGTTATAATGCTGTGAAATATAAGCCTGTAGCTTCTTGTGCTCTCTGTGGTTTTGACAGTTGGGGGGAAAAAAGGAAACAAACTGTTCAAAATACATTAACGTCAGTACCGGATAGCTTGTTGTTAAATGCACATTGTTGGTGGATAAAACAAATTGTTGCTTTTCTCTGTTTTGCAGCTAATAATTATTATTTGGTTATCAATCTGCTTATTATTTCCTGGATAATTGATATTTCTATAAGATGTCAGAAAATACTGAAAAATGCCAATTTTAATTTCCTGAAACTTCCCGAGACTTTCAGCTTACTATCATACATGATACAGAAAAGCATCAGATTCACAGATTTAAGAAGCTGGAACTAAAGACTAAGACATTTTTGTTTAATAAATGAAACAAAGAACTGACTGTTAAAAGAGTTTCAGATTAATTTCCTTTCAACTAATCAATCATCTAATTGCATAAGCTCTGATGTCATTGTAAATGTAAAATCTTTGGAGTTTTTTGACATTTTATAGACAAAATGATAAATCAGTGAATTGAGAAAATAATCAGCAGATTCATTGATATTGACATGTTTTATGTTGTCTGCAGTATTTTCAATATGTGGCAAAAGTGAAACGATCTTTTATTGTAAGGCAAGAATAGGAGGTAGATCTGGGATATGGTTCATTCATCATGATGGTGTATTAAAAGCACAGTGTTTTTTATTGCACCTTTCATTGTTAACACAGTTTTCAGTCTCTATGAAGGGTTTTGGAGTAGATGCCTTTCAGTTGTAACCCCTCTATGGGAGATATTGTTGTAATGACAACAGCAGGAGGTGGTTTTGTGTAACACATTTTTCTTGTACGCACTTGTATTCAATAAAACCCTTTCTCACTGAAGGAATGTGATGGTTAATCCCATGTTGCAGCTGGTTAAGAGAAATAATGGTTCGGAAAGGACGTCCAATAATGTGGAGACTGGCTAATTGCAGGATAGGCACTCTGTTCACAAGGGCATTCAGACTGAAAGCAGCAGTACATTCAAAAAACACAAACCAACTAGATTTGCTCTGTTACTGCTTGTTTTGCATATTTCTGAAGAAACATATCTTGTGATCCAGAATTAAGAGTTCTTGTGAATGTTAAAAAAAACACGTCACACATAGTATATGTAAACCTTTGTGTTTTAATAGGGTTGTCCGTTATACATAGTCAATAACTCTTTCAAGGGAGACCCAACTGACTACGCAGCATGTAGACAAAATAAAAGATACAAAACTAAAGAACAATTTAACAGGAAAGATTAATTGCATATTTACACAATGACCTGAAAAATATAAACACCTGTATCTTGCACATATAATAATAATAAAACAACATAAATGCTTTATGAAGCTTCTGATTTGTATGTTCTTGTTGAAAATGGCACATAACAGCTGATAAACTGTTGGGTCATGTTTTTGTACTGACTGGCTGCATTATTTTGAAATGTAGTTCATTAAGCAAACGGCAGTGAGGCTTTTATTTATAGACTTTTATAGTCCAGGGATAATATTCATGGATTATTATAAGAGCTCTTATAATACATCCATGATAGTATCTCCTACTACATACTCCAGTACAGTAGGTGGCGGTATGCACTTTATAAGCAATGGTTGCAACCTGCCATAAAACCAGAAGAAGAAGAAGAAGTTCATTTTCCAAAGTTGACCCTCCCCACGCCCACTTCGTCACGCCCCTCTTCCCATTTCTCAGTTTGTACATCCTCGACTCCTTTCCTCGCGTCTTAGTCCCTCCCACCTGAGATGCGAGCGGAGGAGGCGAAGGAGAGACATTTAACAAAATGAGACATCCTCGCCTCCAATGTATGGATATCATACATTGTCATTTTTTATTTAACACACACACGCTCGTCTCCTCTCTCCGTCCTCCTCCTCAATTCCTAAATTGCATCTGGAGGAGAGAGGAGCAAGGAGAGAGGAGGCTTGCCAGAGGAGCTATGAGCGAGGATGCACAGGTGTATCCTTTGTGTCTTTCCGGCACCCGTGACATATGAAAGAGGCATGAAACACTGCTGGAATATACTTCACACAATGAAATATATAAATGATATATATATAGGCAGGCTGTAACACAACAATGGACAGGTGATGCAGCTCTGCCGCACGTCATACTTAATTGACATTTTGTCTGTTTCCTTGACTCCTCTCTCTTCCTGTCTCTTCCTCGCCGAGGCGAGGAAAGTGATCGAGGAGGTACAAACTGAGAAATGAGAAGAGGGGAAGAAAAAGACGCAAGTGAGGCACGTTCCCGCTGAAATTGCAAGGGCTTAGGGCTTGATTATTCGACAATCACCTCTCATCCACTCTGTAAGGCAAGAGCCTGGAAGACGTCCAAATCAGGCACTCGGTCCCTTATTTGACTGTCGTGCACATGATTATTTTATGGGTTGGATATTACCTGTCTGATTTATACTTTAATGTATTATGTGCTTCATGAGTGAGTGGTTTTACCATTTTTGTCTTTTTCTATTTTTAAGTGAGCTCACTAAGACAAATTCCAATCTGTCATGTTGATATGGTGATAAAGTATTGAATAAAAAGTCCCAAACCCACAATCATACACAACATGTTTTGGTGTCAGGTAACGTGATATGTTGCAAACTGCTGTCTCATTCCTATTTAAACCATTTTGAGCTCTTGCAGCCTCTCACACTCAAGCACTTACCAGGTGACATCACTTAAGTCTGTGAGGGTTCAGGGTTTAGGGTTTACTGGTGACTTTGGGATTGGGCCAAATAGTAGGCCTATAGAAGCACAAGAGACAAAACTCTTTTTTGACAACCACCGCTACATGGTGCTGCTGTAGCGCTGACACCATTTTGGAATGAAAACAGAATCACATTCATTCAAATTCATCATATCTTACGTGCCCAAAAATCAGCGTATCTCACAACCAAACCAGAAGCGCAATAGAAAATTTCTCAGAGTAAATAATCAGTAAATTGTATGACACTTACAGTATATACTTGTGATGTCACCACACTAGAATTACCACTGAAGATCCACTGCTCACAATACCTGATTCAATACTGTGGCAAAATCAGAGATCCCATTCAGGACATACTCCTTTATTTAAATACTTAATATAAACATCGACAATTGAACAGAAACTTTGTGTGTTTCATTATTTAAGCATACAGGCTTACACAAGTTCCTGTCCAAACCAGCTATGTATACATATAAAAAACGACACCACTTTAAAACATAAGTAGACTTAGTTAAGTAAACTTCAACCATGTATAAGAGATGAAAAAATAGAAAGACCTGAAGAGAATATAAGGAGACACCAGCAAATTACT
The DNA here is from genome assembly GCF_910596095.1 of Thunnus maccoyii. Classification (NCBI taxonomy): domain Eukaryota; kingdom Metazoa; phylum Chordata; class Actinopteri; order Scombriformes; family Scombridae; genus Thunnus; species Thunnus maccoyii. Next base: position 3,070,732 of record NC_056536.1, on the reverse strand, counting down.
AAACAAACCAAGAAATGTTTGTCCTTATTTGAAAAAATGGTGGAGAAGATGTGAGTTGCTTTTGTTGTGAATGTTTTATTTAATTACATTAATTTATTTATTTTGGGGGGTGGATGTGGGGTGGGGTTGAAGTCTACCTATATGTTTGAAAGTAGTGTCATTTTTTATACATAACTGGTTTGGACATGAACTTCTGTAAGTTGTTTCATTTATTTCCAATGGGACATTAATACATTAAAAAAAGGTTTGACACTCCCTTTGTGTATCCTTCATATCTCCAGAGACTAGGAGGTTGTGAACATCCTAATTAGTGGCATGAACTAACTATACTTCTAACTACAAACGTATAAAGGAAAAGGTAAACACATTTATTGTTTCAGGGGGGTAACATTCATTAATATTTGTACACAAATGTAATTACCACAGATACATTCCATTAATGTACAACAGGCTTTCAGTAGTACTTGCAGTGTTACTGTGCCATTGTATTGCCATTTACATGTGAAACTTAGCAAATGACAGGATATTTGACGTGAGTAGTGAAGCTAGAAGGAAAACTTTTTTGAATTGCAGCATAACAAGTGGTCTTTAAAAATCGATCTTTTCAATGGCATGTCTGAATATATATAAAATAGCTCATCCCCACTTGTACAAAAGGAATGTACTGATGTGGTCTTTACCCAAGAAATGTATTTTTATAATAATAATAACAATAATAATTTTAAAAAAAAAACGTCTACACCTCCTGGAAGATCTCCTTCTCTCATCTTGCAACAGCTGGTGGATGATGGCAACCGTTGCTGCTCCCGACTATTAACTGTATATAAAGATTTATTATAAGTATATCAATATTTATATACAGTCAATCATGATCCCGACAGATGATAGGAAACCATTGTGACGAAAAGTTATGACAGTTCCTGTTTCCGCCGGAGAGAGTGACGGTCGTGCCAAAGCTTGCCGCTGTATGTATACCATGGATGTATAATAAGAGCTCTTATTATCCACACCTTAACAAAGGGAACCTCATTCAGCTGTGAGAGTGACGACAGAGTGCACCCCGTGACGAAGTGAAGTGGGGGAGCGTCAGCTGTGGTGAAGGCCCATCGATATTGGTTTCACACTCCAGTCCAGTAGGTGGCGGTAATGCACCTGTAAGCTGGTTGCCAATAAATCCAAAAAAAGTTTTCGTTTTAGCTGGTTGACCACGCTGTCGTCCTTTTTTGTCTTCAGGCCGCAGTTAATTTTGTAAGCGTCCAATATCCAGCACATCTCCATCGAAGGACTGTATCGTAGTACTTTATCACTGCATTCATTTTTTCAAACTGGACGGTAAGTTGTTGGTTTAAGAGGCGACGTTGTTAAAAGATGCTGCGTCATGTTGGTTAGCGCCTCACGGGCTTCACTTAGCTACTAGCTAACGAAAACTTCACGGATATTCGCCGGTCAAGTAGCTTAACTAGTAGACAACTTGCTACTAAATACGCCAGACAGTATCATTTTTATGTAGATGCTAACTTTTCGAATTACTGTTTATTTAAGTTACATTAAATTAACATTAAACAGCTGGGTGTTAATGCGAGTGTGATGAGAGGAATGGGCCCTTAGTACGTAAGCTAAACGTAGGGCGCTTAACGTACCATTACAGAAGACAATTGGCATTCTTTGTAGATTGTATTATTAACATTGCAAAATACTGTAAACATTAGAAAGTGATGTATACTTAGGCATATGTGTGACAAGGGGAAATGTAAAGGTGTTATTGCTATAAAGTTGCGGCCTGGCTGAAGCGAGGCGGTTACGTCAGTAAGGCCGTATGTTGAATTTGTCTTATTTATTTATTGGGACCATGTACAGTGTTTAAATGTAAATGTTACCATTTGTACTGTACCAGAGTTAACTTATAATTAAATTTCATCCGCAGCCCCATTCGGCAGGTCCTAATAAAAACACACAGGACACATAATACAAAATACAAAGTTACACACAGTAGCACACCACATACATCCACAATGTCAACAAGAAATGAATAATGTAAGCTTGTCAAATTAAAAGCAAGATTATTTGCATTCATGAGAAGACCATGAGAGAAAATGTAGTGGTTATAGAGCTGATTAGCTTTCAGCAGACTTTTAAATTTGGTTTTAAATGTACTGATTGAACTGCAGCTCTTCATATCATCAGGTAGGACCTTCCACTGAGTTGTGGCTTTTACAGAGAATGCTGACTGCCCAAATGCAGTGTAACGAAATGGCACGGTACAATCTCGTTTAGAGGATATTCTGGAAGAGTTTATAGAACTTACTGAGTGAGTGAAACACAAAGTCACATAGTGGAGGGAACAAACCATTTAAAATTTTATAAACTAGGCGTAAATTTGAAAATCTAACAGTTTCAAAGCTCAGTAAATTTTATTTCTCCAATACCCTACAGTGATGTGCTTGTTCAAAACTTGCCTGTTTCGAACGGGTCGTTTTCTCAATACCTAGAGAGAGTTGTTCACCTCCCCTAAACATCTCTCATGCAGACTATTGGTAGACGCTACAATTTACCGACACTCCTTGAACACCTCACACAAATATCTGAAGACTACAATTTTGAGTTGAGCTGAAGTTGATCAGATGAACGTGCCTGAGACATCCGGCTTCCCGACTCATTTAAGAAAAAAAAAAGACGAGAAAAAAAGAGGGAGAGAGAGCTGCTGTGGTCGAGTGAGCTAGAGAGTGAGTGCAGAGAGGCAGCGCTGGTAGTGAGAAAGCTGGTGAATCAGATCAATAAAATGTTATTTTCTGATTGTTTCACAGTGGTAACGTTCTAGAGGAGATTGAGTTAATTGCTGCAGCATTATATGTTAACAGCGTATTTTTTCTGTTTCCACAGGTGAGGACTCCGAATCTTCTGGACAGCGTCCCCGTGGTCCCATTAAACAAACCACAATGATCACCAGAAGCAGAGGCCATACTGTCAACAACTCCAAAGTTCAGTCCCTGGAGGTTGAAGTGGTAGACGCAGTAGAAACTGTAGAAGATCTCACAAGTCCATCAGAGGGGTTCCCAATCGATGACATTGACACCGCTGGAATAGAGCTAGATGACCTGTTTGGAATTGAAGACTTAAAATGGACACTTGAAAGAGATGCAACCTCCCCTCTCTTCAACATGGAGTTGACGGATCTTGGTGTGTACAGTACCAAGTGTCAAGCTTCTGGGATTGAAGCTTCAACAGCCTCATCTCCAGAGAGAATGTCGTCAGACTTGAAGATCAAGAACCGACAAAACCATTCAAGCCAAATGATCAACAAAAACGCCATCGCTGCCAGAATGAATCGTCTCAAGAAGAAAGAGTATGTCAACAGTCTGGAGAAGAAAGTTGGCATCATGTCAATGGAAAACAACATTCTCAAACAGGAAAATTCTCAGCTGACCAAAAGAGTAGAAGAGTTGGAAGATGAGACCAGGTACCTGAGGGCTGTGCTTGCAAATGAGAGCATGTTAGCGCAGCTCTTGTCCAGGCTGAGTGGTGTGAATGGGATGAAATTATCTTCCTCGCTTTTCCAGGGGCCCAACACGAATGACCATGACTATGCCTTGCCGAGGAAGCGTGTGAAAGTGGAGGAGAAGGAGACATCTGGTGGCGTGTGTCTGCATGTGGACAAGAACCATGTCTCAGTGGAGTTCTGCACTAAGTGTGCAGAGAGTGCAAGCACATCGCTCAAAATGTAGGGTCAAGTACTTATCTGTTTTCAGATATTGAGACTGAACTTCTTGAGGGTGGATGAACACTGTTAAGATTACCTAAGAATTGCTGAATGTGCATGTGTTTTTGTGTACTGGTGGATTGAGTACATGTTACTGCTAAACCTTGTTGACAGTTTCTTCTAGGTAATGGTTGATCTACCATGCGGGATGAGTGGCTTTCTGAACACCTTAACCTGCTTGATTCCATGGTAAGGATCAGACAAAAGATTCTTTTTGTTGTTGCTCTGTGTTTAAGTGGCTCCAGGCGTTCAGCAGTGACCTGTTTAGTACTTCTATTTCTGTTCAGACAGTTCTTGTTCTAGTTAGTGGATTTTGAGTACTTTAATCATTTTTGTTTGAGTTATTCCTGTAGGAAATTCTTTTATATTAACATGTAAGTAAGAGTAAAAATCAAATGCAATAGCACAAAGATGTTAAGATGAAGGTGAAGGTTCACAAAGACTCATCTTGAATCAATTTCAAATTGGAAATGCAACAATCCATGAAAAAAAACCAAATCTGTATATACTTTCTTTTGGTAAGAATTGGTCTCTTGTGAACCAGCACCGTTGTACAAAAGAATACTTTCATTTAGCGCCACCTATTTTTCTTTATGCTAAAGTGGATTCTGCTGGTGGAAGGTGAAGAGGCTGGACAAGCTGCTGCCAACGTGGCCTGGTATTTTTTTTGAAGGTAGTATCGGTAACAAATGGTATACGTGACTATATTTTCCCAGTACTCCACAACATCCCTTCACATCTGTCAGCGTAGCTCATGCAGCATGTTTTTTGGCGCTGATTACAGTCGCTCCATTACTCGGAGTAATGCTACACGTCTCATAATTATGTCTTGTATATATTGACACTTTGAAATGTATTCATGACATAGATTCAAAATGATCTTTAAGTGATGAAATTACCATTTTGTCCAAGTGTAATGTAAATGTGTATATAATTTTGAATACATATTGTTTGAGGTAAATGACCTTTGACTAATGTTGGACAAATAAATCATATTTTCATTATGTTTCAGTCATAAATATTTACTGTGTCTTGTTCTGTACTGTTTATTAATGCATCTCTTCTTCTCTTTTTAAACAGCAAGCTCTCTGCCGATAAAGGTGTTACTTTTCCTGAACATTTGGGTCAAGTCTGGTAAAGGTTGTCAAAACAAAATACCTCATTTGATGGAAGTACAAAGCACGCAGTATAAGAGGACCCACAGGGACTAATCAAGCCGTCCATGTTTTAACCCATTTACTTCAAGTCACAAAGCATTAAAAAATGCAACAAAAATCAAAGTGAATAGACACAACTTGTTTGAAATTGGTAACCTCCATAGTGAATAACATGCTCTTCATGTTTTGTCATAGTTATGTTGTCTTTGTGTGCTGATGCAGTTACTGCACATACTCAACAGTCTCCCAAGAAGGTGCTTTCATGCACTTGTATGAAGTTTTGGTTCAGATCTTTTTTTTTGCCGCTTTCTTGGTTAGAGTTCAATGAGAAGATTGATACCATACCATCATTTCTATCTGTTAATAAGAAACAAGAGCCAGCAGGTTAGCTTAGCTTAGCATAAAAGTTGGAAACAGCTAGTCTGGAGGAAAAAACCTGCCTACCAGCACTGTAAAATATATATCTCCTTTATTTAATGGATCAAATAAAGAGGTGTTGGTAGGCCACTTTTGGAAGCCTAAGGCAGAGGCAGGCATGCTATTTCCCCTTGTTTCCAGTATTTCTACAAAGCTAACTCACTGCTGACTAGCTTCATATTTATTGCACAGATATGAAAGCTGTATCGATCTTCCTATCAAAGTCTTGGCAAATAAGAATATTTTACAAAATGTAAAAGTAATATTTTAACAGCACAAAAACAACTTTACAACAGCTCTCTATCAAATTGTGCAAGATGAAATATGATCATTTCCTTGGTCTAATATAGATTTAAGAATCAAGGCGCATATATCTATATCAATGCAAACCTTGCCAGAAAGCTAAAAAAATACAATTAAACTAATAGCACTCGTAGAAACATAAATAATATTACAAACTTAATTAATTAAATGATCAATGTAGTTTTAAAAAGTAATTTCTACATTTTTAAACATTTACATAAACACGTACACACTGATAACGATTGGAATTGGAGAATATTGGAGAATAGTGACTTATACTGCAGAAATGCATTCAGAATGAAGTACAACATTTTTGTTAGCTTGTGTGACTTGTAGCATGTGGGCTAAAACTTACAATATGGGACACTGCAGAATTTCAGCCTTCAAATGTTATTCAGTTGTGTTAATGTAAACCACTGTAGAACATAATCTGCGTGAAAGACAAGCAAAAACACGATGACGAAATATCAGCAGCTACCAAGAACGTATGCTGGAGAATAATAGCTGAGCTAACAGCTAACATTCTGGCTAAGAGTTGCTATGACAGAAGATAACTGGTCTCTGGCATTGACTGTGAAGTTGGTAAATGATATGTGGGCAGTCAGTGAGATTAGAATAATGAGAATACTGAAATCAGCTGGTAATCCTGGTTACTGCACATATCATATGTAGAATACAAAATTTAAATTTGTAGACATCCTCCTCATGGCTCAGCTTGTTTTTATCTCCTCTGGTGTTTGGAAGACTAGTTGAAGGGAGAGTCAGTCATTCTGGAGAAGGATTATTTGAACTAAACAACAAACAAATAAAATAAACCCCTCCCTTCATGCTCCTTCAGAACCCCCCCCCCCCCAAAAAAAAATTAATGTACAGGCATTGCCAAGGCAATGACCAAAAGAGAAATATGGCAGAATCCAGAGCAATGCGTCACTTCTCACATAATATCACAAGCGGGGAAAAATAATAGTCTCCAGTCCAGCCACACACTCCAGCTCTCTGTGGCCTTCCCGCTTCTCACTCGACCTGCATTCAGCATCTGTCCACAGAAGCAGCTGTATGTCAGCTGCAGCTCCTGGAGGACAAACTGCCTTCAGCAGGCTGGCAGAAATGTACTGAACCAAAATAGTTGCAGGGAGGCGGTTAGTCAGTCTCGGATTCAGTGTGGATTGATACATTTAATTAAAGTGGAAGCATATCTGCTCTGTGACAAAACGGTTCCTATGTGAATTGGCCACGGCCTTCCTCGCTCCAGTTGGCCAGCCCTCCCCCACCATTCAACGCCTGCTGGAGATGAGACTCATGTCCTTGCACAGACAGCTGCTCTGATGACTTCCACCTATCCTGTGCAAGAGCAGGAATGCTCCCTGCTGATTGACTGGAATAGTGTTATGTGGTTTATGTGGAGCCACTGTGTTTACAGAGCCAGTGCTGTGTATGAACAGCACACACACACACACAGAGGGGACAGCAAGCAGACCATGAGGAGATATTTGCTGAATTTGACAAAAAATATTGGATTATAATCACTGACGTTACCTTAACACTGTTTTTTTTTTTGAGGTTTTGCTCATGTCAGTGAGTTAATACCTCAAGAACAAAGATAAATGCTAACAAAAGGACTTGAACTTTCACTTGATTTAAAGTCCGGATGAAATAGCATTTCAAGAGTATCTAACCACCATATTATGACGTATTACCAAATGAAACAGGATAGACAGGCGGGATGTAATGTTGGTTATTGGTTGAAATTGGTTGGTTCAAGCCTACATAAGCACACATCATATTTTGTTTTACAGGAAGAAACATGATTTGACTTTGATGTAAAAAAATACAAAGAAATGGGTTTTTTGTAATTCATTGGGCATGTATTAAATAGGTGCGCAGTATGACTGGGGATGTGATGTCACATGGTTTTAAAGGCATTTTTCATTTCATATTGACCTTAAAGGCTGTTCCCTGTAAACTGATAGTTGCCTGGATATTTCATGAAAGTGCTGATTGCCAGATTTAAACAGATGACAAATGCAAGTCAATGTTTGAGAGACAACTTCAAGTCAATTGGCAATTTAAATTTTTAACTTCGATGCATTTTTTACAATAGTTTCAATGTATGTTTTAAGCTGCAGGAGTCACCTGACTGTGACCTATTTCCAATGGTTTAAATGCAGCACTACAGAATTTCATAACAGGGATGAGGATATTTGGTAACATTATACACACTGTATTGTGTGGTGTGCATTTTGCTGTAGCAAGTAGGTGTTGAGCATCGAGAAGGGTCAGAGAGTTCACCTCCAGCATTTGTATGTGGGATGCTTTTATGGATTTTGATGATTTGTTGATGCTTGGCTGGGTGTAGAAATGATTCCCAATAGCAGGTCTAGGCAGAGAGCTCTGCATCATTTACAAGTGCTTCCCTACACAGAAATCTAAAAGTTGATGTGTTACGATCAGTCAGCAGTTCACCCGTCATTTTTCACAGGAGACATTTTGACATGTCACAGGAGGAAAAGTCCAGGTGGTTGAATTCCATTAAACTGGTTTCATTGTAGGGTGCTGGGGCCTCTAAATGTATGTTGGACCTGTCCGTACAAACAAGAACATCGGTGGTAAGCATGCACACGTGCAACTTAATCAAATGAAATAAAATAATATATCTCACCTGTTTGTGATGATTGTATGCTCATTTACATAGAAACGCCCCCAGAATGCCAAATATGGTCAGCAACATCTCTGAAAGTCCTAGTAGCTTGTAGACAAAAGACACAAATGGGAAAGATACAGACAATAAGGGCAACAAGCATGTGGGAAACTTGGTTTAGACTCCTAGAAATGAGTCACATTGTTTGTGTTCCTGCATCCTTACTAGTGTTTTATACCGTTCTCCACATTTTCAGACAAAATGTACATCTTCATGAGTTATACCTGACAATGCCATTACATGATTGACAGTGGAGTTGGGGTTTGACTATCTGTAATTGAATTCTATACATAGAAATGAGCATGTGCATGGATTTAAGCACAAAACTAATACACATGGTCGATAGAAGATCCTCCTGATACTGTCATGGCTTAATGGGACACTGGAATCATTTTTAAGTCAAAATTTCTACGGTGAAAACTATTGAAAGGTACACTTCAAACAGAAAATGTCTACATCCACATTAGCTTGTTGTTGCTCAAAGAATATAAGCACATTTACTGTATCTAATAAAGTAAGATGTGGCGGTCATGAGACATGATGCATTTCTGGACTGTATCTTTAAACCAACTGACTTATCATGACAGGTGCAACTAATATATAGATAAAGGCTGCGTTCCACATAGGTGTACCAGTGAACAATGTGAACACAACAACAATGTAGCCATCATTAGTGTTATTAGATGCACCAAAATGTCCACAAGAGTTCATGAAATGGAATTATGTTACTTTCCTAGAGGGTGAAAACTGGTGAAAGTCACTAGTCTATGACATCATGCACCTACTGAGAGAAATGTGCATGTCAGAGCAACATGTGGTCATCTCACCTAAGGTTCAGGATTTCCCAGCCATGACATAGCTTTATAAATGAAAAAGAATGCACAAAAGTGTCCTGTTTATTATTGTTATACACTTAACTGAGTGAAGACGTTCTCAGACGTGGAGGATGAATGAGTGGAGGCTTGTTTGTCACAGCAGACATGTTGACAGGTCACATCAGAAAAGGCACAGGTGGAACTAATTACATGACTGATGGTTCCATTTCATTTAGGTTTACCAGTAAGACATAGCAGTGGGAGTGGAATGTAGAAGATAGAAATATTAAATGATTTCTTAATTTTTTTCTGACATCATTTTTTGGGGGGGAGCATTTAAAAAGCAAAGGGTAAATATACTCCATTACAACGAAAAGTTCTTCATTCAAAATCCTGCATAAGAATTATCAACAAATGTACTAGTAATGAAAGAAAAATGCCCCCTGGCTGTGACAGATATGTCAAATTATACAGTATATCACATTCTTCAATTGTTAACACTAATACATCAACGTGTAAGCAGCATGTTACTGTTGCAGGCGGTCATGGTGGCACTAGTTTTAATGTACTGTTAGGTAGTTTTGTCCAGGTTCCCGATCTAGGAGTTGGTCCCTTTAAAGGGTCACCAGATAAATCTGAGGGGTTGTCAGATGATTAATGGGAGGCAAAAGTAGAAAATAAAAGTTCTGCTACACAAATTTGTTTTCTTTTCTACATGTTCTCTAATCTTTTCATATACTGGACAATTTGACATCTTTGGGTCTTTGATTTTTGAGAGAAAACTGAATAGTAGGTTCTCATTTAATGTATTTCTTGTATATATCATAGTTATATACAAATAGTGTTAAGTTCAGTTTAGTGTTAGTTTGTGTGCTGTGTCTATTCAGAACTTAGTTCTTTGATGTATAAAATGAGACATTGAGTGATTAAGCAATTTTCCACTGTAGATTCAAATGAAACCATCTGGGAAATTTAGAGGGGAAATCTCTACACAACTTAAAGACATCTGAAATCTGCTTTTTAACGTTAGGAACCTCTGGTTTTGTCTTTAACCATGCTACATATTTTACAAGTTTATCATAGGTTTTTGTTTTAAGTAACCAGGAACTGTAGCTGACAGGTAAATACGTTAAAAGAACAAAAAATGTTGTGGAATAGAAGTATAAAGTAGCAGAAATTGTAGTTAACTACAGTATTTGAGTAACTGCAGTTATTTCAGCACTGATATCTAGACTACTTAGACTACCAAAACGCCTGCCTGTGCATACATTTGTCAAAACACACAGATCCTTAAATACTAACAAGAAAAAATGAGATGAAGTAACCATATACAGATGACACATGGATATAGTATTATATGCCAAAATCTAAATCAAACACCTAAATGGAATCCAGACATTTTGGATGTTATTAATTATACCTGTGTTTCACAAATCATAATGTCTGCTGTGAAAAGGGCCTATTGGAGAAAGGTTTTTGGCCCTGCACCTTCACCATAGCAGCTTTGTTGGTTTGGGCCCCTTTGTGATTTTCATTAGATTTGTCATTGTCAGACTTAATATGTTCTGGTTAAATGAATATTGCAGTCAGCTGTTAGGCACTTTGTTGAAAATAAATGCTGCACCTCTGTAAAAACATGAAGTACAGTACAGTCTTGCATCGGTGTGAACAAACAACACAGGACCACACAGACTTTGTCAAAGTTATTATTGTAGAATACTTTGATGTATTTTTTCTTTCATACAGACAAAAGGTGTTGGACTTAATTCCCATTAAATTCTCTTAGATTTCCATACAGATTTAGTCTACAGTATACAGGTGTGTTCTTTCTCATATATATTTATTCGCTTAAATAACAGGCAGGTAACTCTTTAATATATTCAATAGTCTTTATGTTTAGTTGTTTTTTTTTTGTTGTTTTTTTCTTTTTTTGGTCTTTTCATTTCAGCACAGTTAAGGCTGCATTTTCTGTCTGCAGAACAGCACTGCATTGTGCAAGGGGGACCATTCCGCACACAGTATTTACAACAGTATGTATAATGAATAATGTAAAACCTTCAGTTTTCTTCCCATCGTAACATGGCAGTAAATACTTGTAGCAGATCTAAAAGAGCAGCCTAAACAATGCACACCGTGGTGGCATTGCACTTCTGCAGTCTCTAGCTCTGCGTCACCCTCCAGTTCTCCATCATCCCTGGGTCCCCACTTTGTCCAGTCCTTTAGATCATAATGAGGTACATTTGTATCTCCTGTTCCCTATTTACAGAGTGGTGTCTCTGGTCTTAAGAGACTATAAGCATCTCTACACCTCTGCACGCTTCAGGGGCTGTTCAATGGACAGAAAACACAGCCCTCAGAATATGCTCAGGAGAATATGCATCTGTCCTTTTTCCATCAGTGGGAGCACCGGTGGAGAAAAACCAACAATAATCATAATAATAATATACAAGCGCTTCCGTTTTGTTGTTCCTCTTTTTACAAAAAGCAAAAGGATTAAAAGAAAGAAACATAAAAAAAAAAGTGTAACAGGAACATAGTACCTGTAAATCAAAGATGCACATGTGCACGTTTGGGGCAATCTGTACAGTAGTGGTGCAGTTGTACAATTTATAATTTTGATAAATATAATATATTCTTTTTCACATTGTGTTTGCCTTCTGTGAAACTATCTCACAACATCATGATGTAACGTGGCTGGACAGATGGACAGAAATGGCTGGAACTGGACAGTCAAATTTACACCACTGTAGATTAATCCGCCTGTTCGGTGTATGTGTGTGTGTGTGTGTGTGTGTGTGTGTGTTGTATACCGCAGAAAGCACTGATAGAGCTGTGCTAACAGGTACTGAAATAGAATAAGTTAGACTTTAATAGGATAGGTGTGTGTGTGTGTGTGTGTGAGAGAGAGAGAGAGAGAGAGAGGAAGAGAGAGAGAGAGAGGAAGAGAGCAGATGTGGAGAGATCATAGCACACAGTAGTGACAGTAGCCTAAATGATTTACCAACACATAAAGAGTGACATTAATGATACCAAATGCATGCTTCAAAAACAGACAGACCAATACAATGTCACCACCCGCCTGCAGACGGGGGTCAGGTTCGGGTGGTGACGATGATGATGAGCATTCAAGAAGACAGAGTTCTGTACAGGTAAGGTTATTCCCAGAGAGCCCTGCACACATCCTGAAACAGAACTAGCAGGACAGACACGTTCTCTCGCTGTGTTTGCATGTGTGTGATTATCCCTGTTACACTGTATTTCTGATCTGGGTACACGTGTTGACATGGCAGTCTGTTGCATATTGTCTGCCCTTGTCTTTCTCTGGTGGTGGGACCAGTTGATAACTCAGGGAAGTCAACAGGAGACAACTGAGGGAAGGGGGAAGGAGGTTGGTGGTGGTGGTGGTGTGTGTGTGTGTGTGTGTGTGTGTGTGTGTGTGTGTGGGTGAGGGTGAGGGTGTTCCAGGTTTGCACTGAATTGCAGTTGCACTTCCAGGGCAACAAGAAGTCAGCGGTTCACCCACACCTAGTGCAACATGGGATACAGGAGGGCACTCTCACACCCTGTTTGGAATGTATGTTCCATGGAATGTTAAGATGGAAGTCAGTGAGCTGATGGAATGTGATGTCACAAGCATGGCACCCATCATCACATGGATGGTTACTGAAATGTTTTCTGTGATTTGTTTTTTTTTTTTATCTTTCTTTTTGTTGTTGTTTGGGTGTGCTCATGCAGTTTGTTATGCCTTATTACCTTCAACGTATGTCTTAAAGGAAAAGTTAAGCATTTTGAGAAATACGCTTCTTTGCTTTCTTGGCAAGGGTTAGAGGAGAAGATCGACACCGTTCACCACTCATCTTCTCACGTAACTCTCGGCTGTTCTTTTATCTTTAAGCTCCTGATCAACTATCTAACTGTCATCATGATGGTGAGGAATGCACGGTATTTGACACGACGACAAACGAGCTCTCGTTGGTTTTACCTGATAGATCTCAGCAGCCGAAACTGAACACCGACGTTAGACACGGGCCTGATTGACTCAAGTGGTTGGCTGCTTTTCAACATTAAACAGTTTTTTTTATACCTTCTCTGAAAAATGACTCGACCCAACACCAAATGAAACAACGTTATCTGTCCGTAATACTCACAGAGAGGGCGCTGGTACACGATGGAGATGACATTGATGGCACGTGGGCAGGAGTGGGTTTGAAGTGAGTGCATGTTAGTCTTAAAGGGCCATCGCCTGTGCATTGTGTGTTTGATGGCATTTAAAGGGTTAATGCTTCACACGCCCACCAACGAAAGACCAGAAGGGACGAGATGAGACGAAGTGAGACGGAGCGAAGGAATCGAACGAACCGAGGAACGGCGAGAAAGATGATGGAGGGAGGAACGGAAATGAGGTGACTGGAAGAGGACGTCACCCATGGGCTCGCCCCGAGTGAAGTCCGTAAATATTACACGTATGTACTCGTCAGTTCGACATGGCAGGAGGCTGTAAATGTTAGCGCTGTATGGGGTAAATGTACTGTATGTATACACGTATACACTAAAATCAATGTGAGATCCCACACACTATCATCTCACAGCATGGTGGACAGTATTACAGATTACAGGTCATGTGGACTTATGGGGTGGCATTATATATGTGTATATATATATGTATATATACATACATATATATATATATCCCCTTCCTTTAGGTGTTTTTTTGCAGCCATTCTATTAACTATTAGGTTCAAATGAACAGTAAATTTTCAATTTCTGTTTTGTTATGTTTTTGTTTTTTTCAGAAGAGACAAGACAATACACAACACACACTGAAAGAGAGAGAGAGGAATGAAAGATGAGAAAATCATATTTTAAAAAAAAAATGTAAAAATTTCACAAGCTGAGAGAAAGAGAGATAAATAAATAAAGCAATGTAAAAAGAAAGAAATGAATGAGCACCATTATGTTAAGAAAGAAACAAATCAGAGGATGGAAATGACAGAAGTCTAGTTAAAGCTTTAACAAAGTGTTACTTATATCGCAAACAAAGTAGTGGTTTGGAAGTGGCTGCAGATTACAGCCAGGTCAATGATGACTGGTGACTGTGGTGTCATGTCAGGAAGGAAGGTGACAACAACATTAAGGATGAACAGAAACAGAGTGAGTCAGCCCCCATAGCCACATGGCCCTGTTCTGCTGAACCTTTGTTCTGTGTATTTTTTTTTTTTTTTTGATGTCTATCCTCCTCCGTCCCCCGACCCACCGTCACTCAGGACAACGTGGCAGAG